>NC_084596.1:1238918-1246337 GCF_033807715.1 Cololabis saira | reverse complement strand
AAAAATGCTCAAAAGACAAAGCACATTTTTGTGAAGGAATTGTGTTTATTTTCAGATTTTTACACTTTATTTCAGAGCAGTTGGAGACATTTTAATGCTGTCATTCTGCCTTTTAGGCGAATGTGCAGTACCTCTTTTTGTCCACAGCACGGCGCAGTGATGCGCTCCCGGTAATGGGCGGGAGGGGGGAGGAGGGGGCAGACCTGTGTTTCAGGTTCAAAATAACTGTTTCTCGCTGCAGCCAAAAAACAGCCAAAAAGCGGATTTCTGTGAAAACACAGTTGAACCTTCTGATTTTTTAAGGCAAGCTATTGAAAACGTCAGAAAATTGAAGGAAGGAGTCTATATAGTTGATTTGAGTGACTCCTTTCATTATTGGACTCACCAAACCACTTACCTGTGTTTCAGGTTGAAAATGATCGTTTCTGGCTGAGATACAGCTAAAAAGCGGATTTCTGTGAAAACACTGTTTTACCTTCTGATTTTTTAAGGCAAGCTATTGAAAGAGTGACTCCTTTCATTATTGGACTCACCAAACCACTTAGAAAGTTTTCAAAGTTCCAACTGAGTGCAGCTAAATTCATCCATGGAGCTCTGCTTCCATCTTGTGGCCAAAAAAGGAACTTCTCCCGGGTAGACAACACTGCAATGTCCCCCTCTTTTCTGCTGATATTTTCAATTCTGGTGGAGTAAAGCCAGTCAAAAAATATGCAAAAGGAGGGCCCCATCATTGCTAAGCCATTTTGATCATTTTTAGATTTTTAAAAGTCATTTTAGACAAGTTGGAGGCATTTTAATGCAGTGTTTCTGCTGCTTTTTAACCCTGGCTGAAGTGCAATTTTCTCCTCTTTTCTTTCATTTGGCTGAAGTAAAGCCAGGAAAAACATGTGCAAAAGGCAGGCCGCACCATTGCTAACCCATTTTGATAATTTTTTGACTTTTAGATTGTGATTTTAGACAAGTTTGAGTAATTTTAATGCGGCATTTCGGCTGCTGTTTTTGGCTGAGTCTGGAGTGAGATTTTCCCCTCTTTTCTTCTAATGTTTCTAATTTGGCTGAAGCAAATGAAGGCAAAAAATGCTCAAAAGACAAAGCCCATTTTTGTGAAGGAATTGTGTTTATTTTCAGATTTTTACACTTTATTTCAGAGCAGTTGGAGACATTTCAATGCTGTCATTCTGCCTTTTAGGCGAATGTGCAGTACCTCTTTTTGTCCACAGCACGGCGCAGTGATGCGCTCTCGGTAATGGGCTGGACCTGTGTTTCAGGTTCAAAATAACTCTTTCTCGCTGCAGCCAAAAAACAGCCAAAAAGCGGATTTCTGTGATAACACTGTTTTACCTTCTGATTTTTAAGGCAAGCTATTGAAAACGTCAGAAAATTGAAGGAAGGAGTCTATATATAGTTGATTTGAGTGACTCCTTTCATTATTGGACTCACCAAACCACTTACCTGTGTTTCAGGTTCAAAATGATCGTTTCTGGCTGAGATACAGCTAAAAAGCGGATTTCTGTGAAAACACAGTTGAACCTTCTGATTTTTTAAGGCAAGCTATTGAAAACGTTAGAAAATTGGAGAAAGGTGTCTATGTAGTTGATTTGAGAGACTCATTTCATTATTGGACTCACCAAACCACTTACAGTGTTTCAGGTAGAAAATGACTGTTTCTCGCTGAGAAAATGCCAAAAAGCGGATTTCTGTCATAACATTGATTTACCTTCTGATTTTTCAAGGCAAGCTATTGAAAACGTCAGAAAATTGGAGAAAGGAGTCTAAGTAGTTGATTTGAGAGACTCATTTCATTATTGGACTCACCAAACCACTTACAGTGTTTCAGGTACAAAATGACTGTTTCTCGCTGAGAAACTGCCAAAAAGCGGATTTCTGTAATAACATTGTTTTACCTTCTGATTTTTTAAGGCAAGCTATTGAAAACGTTAGAAAATTGGAGAAAGGTGTCTATGTAGTTGATTTGAGAGACTCATTTCATTATTGGACTCACCAAACCACTTACAGTGTTTCAGGTACAAAATGACTGTTTCTCGCTGAGAAAATGGCAAAAAGCGGATTTCTGTAATAACATTGTCTTACCTTCTGATTTTTTAAGGCAAGCTATTGAAAACGTTAGAAAATTGGAAAAACTAGTCTATGTAGTTGATTTGAGAGACTCATTTCATTATTGGACTCACCAAACCACTTACATTGTTTCAGGTACAAAATGACTGTTTCTCGCTGAGAAAATGCCAAAAAGCGGATTTCTGTCATAACATTGATTTACCTTCTGATTTTTCAAGGCAAGCTATTGAAAACGTCAGAAAATTGGAGAAAGGAGTCTATGTAGTTGATTTGAGCGACTCAGTTCATTATTGGACTCACCAAACCACTTACAGTGTTTCAGGTACAAAATGACTGTTTCTCGCTGAGAAACTGCCAAAAAGCGGATTTCTGTCATAACATTGATTTACCTTCTGATTTTTTAAGGCAAGCTATGGAAAACGTCAGAAAATTGGAGAAAGGAGTCTATGTAGTTGATTTGAGAGACTCATTTCAGTATTGGACTCACCAAACCACTTAGAAAGTTTTCAAAGTTCCAACTGAGTGCAGCTAAATTCATCCATGGAGCTCTGCTTCCATCTTGTGGCCAAAAAAGGATCTTCTCCCGGGTAGACAACACTGCAATGTCCCCCTCTTTTCTGCTGATATTTTCAATTCTGGTGGAGTAAAGCCAGTCAAAAAATATGCAAAAGGAGGGCCCCATCATTGCTAAGCCATTTTGATCATTTTTAGATTTTTAAAAGTCATTTTAGACAAGTTGGAGGCATTTTAATGCAGTGTTTCTGCTGCTTTTTAACCCTGGCTGAAGTGCAATTTTCTCCTCTTTTCTTTCATTTGGCTGAAGTAAAGCCAGGAAAAACATGTGCAAAAGGCAGGCCGCACCATTGCTAACCCATTTTGATAATTTTTTGACTTTTAGATTGTGATTTTAGACAAGTTTGAGTAATTTTAATGCGGCATTTCGGCTGCTGTTTTTGGCTGAGTCTGGAGTGAGATTTTCCCCTCTTTTCTTCTCATGTTTCTAATTTGGCTGAAGCAAATGAAGGCAAAACATGCTCAAAAGACAAAGCACATTTTTGTGAAGGAATTGTGTTTATTTTCAGATTTTTACACTTTATTTCAGAGCAGTTGGAGACATTTTAATGCTGTCATTCTGCCTTTTAGGCGAATGTGCAGTACCTCTTTTTGTCCACAGCACGGCGCAGTGATGCGCTCCCGGTAATGGGCGGGAGGGGGGAGGAGGGGGCAGACCTGTGTTTCAGGTTCAAAATAACTGTTTCTCGCTGCAGCCAAAAAACAGCCAAAAAGCGGATTTCTGTGAAAACACAGTTGAACCTTCTGATTTTTTAAGGCAAGCTATTGAAAACGTCAGAAAATTGAAGGAAGGAGTCTATATAGTTGATTTGAGTGACTCCTTTCATTATTGGACTCACCAAACCACTTACCTGTGTTTCAGGTTGAAAATGATCGTTTCTGGCTGAGATACAGCTAAAAAGCGGATTTCTGTGAAAACACTGTTTTACCTTCTGATTTTTTAAGGCAAGCTATTGAAAGAGTGACTCCTTTCATTATTGGACTCACCAAACCACTTACAAAGTTTTCAAAGTTCCAACTGAGTGCAGCTAAATTCATCCATGGAGCTCTGCTTCCATCTTGTGGCCAAAAAAGGAACTTCTCCCGGGTAGACAACACTGCAATGTCCCCCTCTTTTCTGCTGATATTTTCAATTCTGGTGGAGTAAAGCCAGTCAAAAAATATGCAAAAGGAGGGCCCCATCATTGCTAAGCCATTTTGATCATTTTTAGATTTTTAAAAGTCATTTTAGACAAGTTGGAGGCATTTTAATGCAGTGTTTCTGCTGCTTTTTAACCCTGGCTGAAGTGCAATTTTCTCCTCTTTTCTTTCATTTGGCTGAAGTAAAGCCAGGAAAAACATGTGCAAAAGGCAGGCCGCACCATTGCTAACCCATTTTGATAATTTTTTGACTTTTAGATTGTGATTTTAGACAAGTTTGAGTAATTTTAATGCGACATTTCGGCTGCTGTTTTTGGCTGAGTCTGGAGTGAGATTTTCCCCTCTTTTCTTCTCATGTTTCTAATTTGGCTGAAGCAAATGAAGGCAAAAAATGCTCAAAAGACAAAGCCCATTTTTGTGAAGGAATTGTGTTTATTTTCAGATTTTTACACTTTATTTCAGAGCAGTTGGAGACATTTTAATGCTGTCATTCTGCCTTTTAGGCGAATGTGCAGTACCTCTTTTTGTCCACAGCACGGCGCAGTGATGCGCTCCCGGTAATGGGCGGGGGGGGGCGGGGGGGGGGAGGGGGCAGACCTGTGTTTCAGGTTCAAAATAACTGTTTCTCGCTGCAGCCAAAAAACAGCCAAAAAGCGGATTTCTGTGATAACACTGAATTTTTAAGGCAAGCTATTGAAAACGTCAGAAAATTGAAAGAAGGAGTCTATATATAGTTGATTTGAAGGACTCCTTTCATTATTGGACTCACCAAACCACTTACCTGTGTTTCAGGTTCAAAATGATCGTTTCTGCCTGAGATACAGCTAAAAAGCGGATTTCTGTGAAAACACAGTTGAACCTTCTGATTTTTTAATGCAAGCTATTGAAAACGTCAGAAAATTGAAGGAAGGAGTCTATATAGTTGATTTGAGTGACTCCTTTCATCATTGGACTCACCAAACAACTTACCTGTGGTTGAGGTTGAAAATGACTGTTTCTGGCTGCGGATTTCTGTGAAAACACTGTTTTACCTTCTGATTTTTTAAGTCAAGCTATTGAAAGAGTGACTCCTTTCATTATTGGACTCACCAAACCACTTAGAAAGTTTTCAAAGTTCCAACTGAGTGCAACTAAATTCATCCATGGAGCTCTGCTTCCATCTTGTGGCCAAAAAAGGAACTTCTCCCGGGTAGACAACACTGCAATTTCCCCCTCTTTTCTGCTGATATTTTCAATTCTGGTGGAGTAAAGCCAGTCAAAAAATATGCAAAAGGAAGGCCCAATCATTGCTAAGCCATTTTGATCATTTTTAGATTTTTAAAAGTCATTTTAGACAAGTTGGAGGCATTTTAATGCAGTGTTTCTGCTGCTTTTTAACCCTGGCTGAAGTGCAATTTTCTCCTCTTTTCTTTCATTTGGCTGAAGTAAAGCCAGGAAAAACATGTGCAAAAGGCAGGCCGCATCATTGCTAAGCCATTTTGATCATTTTTAGATTTTTAGATTGTGATGTTAGACAAGTTTGAGTAATTTTAATGCGGCATTTCGGCTGCTGTTTTTGGCTGAGTCTGGAGTGAGATTTTCCCCTCTTTTCTTCTAATGTTTCTAAATTGGCTGAAGCAAATGAAGGCAAAAAATCCTCAAAAGACAAAGCCCATTTTTGTGAAGGAATTGTGTTTATTTTCAGATTTTTACACTTTATTTCAGAGCAGTTGGAGACATTTCAATGCTGTCATTCTGCCTTTTAGGCGAATGTGCAGTACCTCTTTTTGTCCACAGCACGGCGCAGTGATGCGCTCTCGGTAATGGGCTGGACCTGTGTTTCAGGTTCAAAATAACTCTTTCTCGCTGCAGCCAAAAAACAGCCAAAAAGCGGATTTCTGTGATAACACTGTTTTACCTTCTGATTTTTAAGGCAAGCTATTGAAAACGTCAGAAAATTGAAGGAAGGAGTCTATATATAGTTGATTTGAGTGACTCCTTTCATTATTGGACTCACCAAACCACTTACCTGTGTTTCAGGTTCAAAATGATCGTTTCTGGCTGAGATACAGCTAAAAAGCGGATTTCTGTGAAAACACAGTTGAACCTTCTGATTTTTTAAGGCAAGCTATTGAAAACGTCAGAAAATAGAAGGAAGGAGTCTATATAGTTGATTTGAGTGACTCCTTTCATTATTGGACTCACCAAACCACTTACCTGTGTTTCAGGTTGAAAATGATCGTTTCTAGCTGAGATAAAGCTAAAAAGCGGATTTCTGTGAAAACACTGTTTTACCTTCTGATTTTTTAAGGCAAGCTATTGAAAGAGTGACTCCTTTCATTATTGGACTCACCAAACCACTTAGAAAGTTTTCAAAGTTCCAACTGAGTGCAGCTAAATTCATCCATGGAGCTCTGCTTCCATCTTGTGGCCAAAAAAGGAACTTCTCCCGGGTAGACAACACTGCAATGTCCCCCTCTTTTCTGCTGATATTTTCAATTCTGGTGGAGTAAAGCCAGTCAAAAAATATGCAAAAGGAGGGCCCCATCATTGCTAAGCCATTTTGATCATTTTTAGATTTTTAAAAGTCATTTTAGACAAGTTGGAGGCATTTTAATGCAGTGTTTCTGCTGCTTTTTAACCCTGGCTGAAGTGCAATTTTCTCCTCTTTTCTTTCATTTGGCTGAAGTAAAGCCAGGAAAAACATGTGCAAAAGGCAGGCCGCACCATTGCTAACCCATTTTGATAATTTTTTGACTTTTAGATTGTGATTTTAGACAAGTTTGAGTAATTTTAATGCGGCATTTCGGCTGCTGTTTTGGGCTGAGTCTGGAGTGAGATTTTCCCCTCTTTTCTTCTCATGTTTCTAATTTGGCTGAAGCAAATGAAGGCAAAAAATGCTCAAAAGACAAAGCACATTTTTGTGAAGGAATTGTGTTTATTTTCAGATTTTTACACTTTATTTCAGAGCAGTTGGAGACATTTTAATGCTGTCATTCTGCCTTTTAGGCGAATGTGCAGTACCTCTTTTTGTCCACAGCACGGCGCAGTGATGCGCTCCCGGTAATAGGCGGGGGGGGGGGGGGGGGGGGGGGGGGGGGGGAGGGGACAGACCTGTGTTTCAGGTTCAAAATAACTGTTTCTCGCTGCAGCCAAAAAACAGCCAAAAAGCGGATTTCTGTGATAACACTGAATTTTTAAGGCAAGCTATTGAAAACGTCAGAAAATTGAAAGAAGGAGTCTATATATAGTTGATTTGAAGGACTCCTTTCATTATTGGACTCACCAAACCACTTACCTGTGTTTCAGGTTCAAAATGATCGTTTCTGCCTGAGATACAGCTAAAAAGCGGATTTCTGTGAAAACACTGTTTTACCTTCTGATTTTTTAAGGCAAGCTATTGAAAACGTCAGAAAATTGAAGGAAGGAGTTTATATAGTTGATTTGAGTGACTCCTTTCATTATTGGACTCACCAAACCACTTACCTGTGTTTCAGGTTCAAAATGATCGTTTCTGCCTGAGATACAGCTAAAAAGCGGATTTCTGTGAAAACACAGTTGAACCTTCTGATTTTTTAATGCAAGCTATTGAAAACGTGAGAAAATTGAAGGAAGGAGTCTATATAGTTGATTTGAGTGACTCCTTTCAAC
>NC_084596.1:1227571-1238418 GCF_033807715.1 Cololabis saira | reverse complement strand
GGACTGACTGACTGACTGACTGACTGACTGAAGGACTGACTGACTGACTGACTGACTGACTGAAGGACTGACTGACTGACTGACTGACTGAAGGACTGACTGACTGACTGACTGACTGACTGACTGACTGACTGAAGGACTGACTGACTGACTGACTGACTGACTGAAGGACTGACTGACTGACTGACTGACTGAAGGACTGACTGACTGACTGACTGACTGACTGACTGACTGAAGGACTGACTGACTGACTGACTGAAGGACTGACTGACTGAAGGACTGACTGAAGGACTGACTGACTGAAGGACTGACTGACTGACTGACTGACTGACTGACTGACTGACTGACTGACTGACTGACTGACTGACTGACATCCTTGGAGTGTATCGTAAAGACAATTCTTGTAATTCGACTTTTTTCTCAACATTTCAACTTTTATCTCAATATTGTGTCATGTTCGTGCTTGAAGGATGAGGCCGTGTTGTTAACAATTAACTTGGTTTATTAACTCCCGTTCTTAACAACATACATGTGTCTTCATGCAGTCTTGCTCAACCCCGTAATATCGCACGGTAACGTTGATTACTAAACCAGTACTGCCACCTAGCGGTCACGCATATAATAGAATCCAATCATAACAAATTGTATTTCAACATTAATCTCGACTTTTTTTCTCGACATTTCAAAATTATTTTCAAACATTTCGACTTTTTTCTCGAAATTTTATTTCAACATTTTTGTCAACATTTTGACTTTTCGACATTTCGACTTTTCTCTCGAAGTACATAATAATAATAAGTGAAAAGTCTTCCCCTCTCAAATATTTTTCTCCTGCCTGGCCCTGGTTCTCTTCAATTCAATTTAATTCAATTGTATTTCTATAGCGTCTAATACAACATAGTTGTCTCCAGGATGTTTCGAGAACCGGAACATAAACATAAACATAAACCTAAACATAAACATAAACATAAACATAAACCCCCGAGCAATTATTACATAAACAATGGCAGGTAAAAACTCCCGTAGTGGGAGAAAAACCTTAAGCCAAATAGTGGCAACAAAAAACTCGCAGGCAGGTGGAAGCAGCAGCGGGATGACCGGAGGGGGGGAGTGCAGGCAGGTGGAAGCAGCAGTGGGATGACCGGAGGGGGGGAGTGCAGACAGGTGGAAGCAGCAGTGGGATGACCGGAGGGGGGGAGTGCAGGCAGGTGGAAGCAGCAGTGGGATGACCAGAGGGGGGGACTGCAGGCAGGTGGAAGCAGCAGTGGGATGACCAGAGGGGGGGAGTGCAGGCAGGTGGAAGCGGCAGCGGGATGACCAGAGGGGGGGAGTGCAGGCAGGTGGAAGCAGCAGCGGGATGACCGGAGGGGGGGGACAGCAGGCAGGTGGAAGCAGCAGCGGGATGACCAGAGGGGGGGAGTGCAGGCAGGTGGAAGCAGCAGCGGGATGACCGGAGGGGGGGGACAGCAGGCAGGTGGAAGCAGCAGCGGGATGACCAGAGGGGGGGGGGGCAGGCAGGTGGAAGCAGCAGCGGGATGACCGGAGGGGGGGGACAGCAGGCAGGTGGAAGCAGCAGCGGGATGACCGGAGGGGGGGGACAGCAGGCAGGGGGAAGCAGCAGCGGGATGACCGTAGGGGGGCAGCAGGCAGGTGGAAGCAGCAGCGGGATGACCGTAGGGGGGCAGCAGGCAGGTGGAAGCAGCAGCGGGGTGACCGGAGGGGGGCCTACCTTCCCACCAGACTAACTCCGGTCTTCGTAGCCAGCACCGTGGTCGGTCCCATCCCTCCGAAGCTCAGCCTCATTTCCTCCACCACGTCCGTCCCCGGCGTGAAGGTGACGCTCATCGCCGCGGTGACGATGCTGATGTCGTCCTCGCGCCGAGGAGACTGCTTGAACGCCGACACGAACTGAGTCTGAGGAGGAAAAAAACGCAGCGTTAGCGGTGGGGGGTTGCGGTTGCTAGGCAACGGGAGGCTGGAAATGGGACAAACAGGGTTAAAAAGACTAAAATATTCCAAATACATTGTGCACCAAACAATCACAAAACAATCCTCCACTAAAGTCCCCGAAGTCCTGAACAAAGTCTGGTTCTGGTCTCTGCACTGCAAAAAATCTAAATCTTAACAAGAATATTTGTCTTATTTCTAGTTAAAATGTCTCATTTTTAGTCAAAAAATCTCATTACACTTAAAACAAGACTCATCACTGGAAAAAACAACAATTTTCACCTGTTTCAAGTAGATTTTCACTTAAAATAAGTAGAAAAATCTGCCAGTGGAACAAGATGTTTTTGAAACAGTTTACTTGAAACAGGTGAAAATTGTCAAATAACAAGTTATTTATCTGGTAATGAGTCTTGTTTGAAGTGTAATGAGATTTTTTGACTAAAAATAAGAGTACTAAAAGTAAGATTTGGAGTTTTTGCAGAGTAATAGGAGTTTAGACGTTTTACTCCAAACATCAGACCAAAGGTTGGATTTGATTCAGTTTATTTTTCTTAACTTTAGTTCATAATACTTAACGAAAACAACAAACCAAACTGCTCACATCCAAAAACACAGCAGTGGAAACGGTTTGCTGTGTTGGTTTCACCAGGTATAATAACTAAACTGAGACACAGCGACACTGACCCCTGGTGGCCAGGAGCGGAACTACAGGAAATAATACAAAAACCACTATGGCTGCTGGTCTGAAACACCAACATTTTAGTTTTGTAAATGGAACTGCTCTGGCATAAGTAATGGATGTACTGACACATTTTATCGTCTTGTGTAATCTCCTTGAAATTATTTTTTCTTTGTGTTTATTTGGTTTGTTATTTAGTCGTTTATTTTTTTTGTTTATTTCTTAATTGTTAAATTGTACTCTTTATTGTTATTCATATATCTGATCATTTTTCTTTGTGTAAATTCTTTGTAATTTTCATTTATTTCTATCATCTATAGATTTCTAACTGCTCATTTGTATATTTTGTTTTTATAAGTATGATATTAAATGTTAACTACAGGTGGAGGCGCCTGATAAGAGCTTTGAGTTTTCGCCTCTTCCTGCACTTTAATTTGTAAAGTTGTTACTTTTATTTGTGTAATGTTTAACTGTGCAAATAAATAAATCTAAAGTTGGTACCAGTAGGTGTCAGTGTTCACTCACATATCGTTATTATCTATGTGGCCGCGTTCAGACTGCAGGCAAATCTGATTCAAATCTGATTCAAATCTGATTAAAATCTGATTAAAATCTGATTAAAATCTGATTCAAATCTGATTCATATCTGATTCATATCTGATTCATATCTGATTCAAATCTGATTCAAATCTGATTCATATCTGATTCATATCTGATTCATATCTGATTCAAATCTGATTCATATCTGATTCATATCTGATTCAAATCTGATTCAAATCTGATTCATATCTGATTCATATCTGATTCATATCTGATTCAAATCTGATTCAAATCTGATTCATATCTGATTCATATCTGATTCATATCTGATTCAAATCTGATTCATATCTGATTCATATCTGATTCAAATCTGATTCAAATCTGATTCATATCTGATTCCTTCTCATATCCGTATATTTTCAGGGCCGACTGTCCACACTGTTTTTAGCAAGTGTCCAAATCGGATCTGTCTCTGTTCAGACTGGGCCACATCGTTGACTGATCTGACAGGTTGCCGTAGCAACGACGTCGGAGCGGAGGCGTCACCCAGCGCGTGTATTGTGTGAAGTCTTATTTTTTTTATATATAAAAAAATCCCAGAATATCTGTACCGTTCCTGATTGGGTCGGCACTGCGCATCATTTTTAGACATAACAATGAACGCATACCGCAAAAGATGTGTCTCGGCGCAGGGACCCGGCGTCCCAGAGAAAAGTGTTGAGAACAAAACCAGCAGCAAACTAACAAACCAACCAACAAAGCTCAGAGTTAACAAAACCAACCAGCAGTGAACAACTGGCAGCCCCGCTCTTTAACCTTTAACCTTTAACCTCTCCTCCTGATGAGCTGACGGGCTGCAGGTTCAGGCTCACAGCGCGACTGAAGGCTGATTTATGGTTCCACGTTACACCAACGCAGACCTACGGCGTAGGGGACGCTGCGACCCGCACCGTACGTGGAAATGCGGTCTTTTTTTCTGCTATTAAAACATGTTGTAATGTGAATTTGCAACACTTAAACTACAAATAATAGTTTTTGACGTGACATCAGAGATTGTACATGCTCTCTGTGTAAGGATGAGTAGCTCCACAACTGGAAATGGGCGGGTGGTTTGGAGCGTCTGGGACAGTCATATCCCATCTGAGTGTTTGGATGTTCAGACTGAGACGCATCTGCCCAAATGAGATAATGATCGGATATGAAACTTCCTCCCGGAGGTGGTTTGATCTGGTTTCATCTGGTTTGATCTGGTTTGATCTGGTTTGATCTGGTTTGCAAAAATGGGATCTCATGCGGTTTGGGACTGTTCAGACTTCAAAAGAGTCATCCAGTTTCAATCTGGATGGGATAAAAATATTGGCTGGCAGTCTGAACGCAGCCTAAATACATCTACCTTCCTGCTGTAGGGGACGTGAACGGAGAGCAGGATCTCCTTGTTGCCGTGGCGACGGCGGGACTACTGTACCTTCCTGCTGTAGGGGACGTGAACGGAGAGCAGGATCTCCTTGTTGCCGTGGCGACGGCGGGACTACTGTACCTTCCTGCTGTAGGGGACGTGAACGGAGAGCAGGATCTCCTTGTTGCCGTGGCGACGGCGGGACTACTGTACCTTCCTGCTGTAGGGGACGTGAACAGAGAGCAGGATCTCCTTGTTGCCGTGGCGACGGCGGGACTACTGTACCTTCCTGCTGTAGGGGACGTGAACAGAGAGCAGGATCTCCTTGTTGCCGTGGCGACGGCGGGACTACTGTACCTTCCTGCTGTAGGGGACGTGAACAGAGAGCAGGATCTCCTTGTTGCCGTGGCGACGGCGGGACTACTGTACCTTCCTGCTGTAGGGGACGTGAACGGAGAGCAGGATCTCCTTGTTGCCGTGGCGACGGCGGGACTACTGTACCTTCCTGCTGTAGGGGACGTGAACGGAGAGCAGCATCTCCTTGTTGCCGTGGCGACGGCGGGACTACTGTACCTTCCTGCTGTAGGGGACGTGAACGGAGAGCAGGATCTCCGTCGGCCGGACGATCGTCCTCCTGTAACCCGTGAAGAAGCCGTCGTCCATCTGAACCGTCCGACTGCCGTCTGAGGACACGGAGGTCAAAGGTCAAAGGTCAAAGGTCAACATCAGTGTTTACTCAAACACGATTGGGCATTATATAAAACACAACATTTACAGGCAGAAACGGTGACATTTGGACTCTGGATTGAAGGTCGTTTAACCGAGTCAACAGACCACGACAGTCGGGTTGGTCTTTAAACTTTTAAACTTTATTCAAACTTGAACTGCAACAAGACTAAACCTGCTCCCTTTCAAAATAAACTTCCCAATGGAGAAGTTTATGGAGTAGCGTTAGCGGTGTCCATGGCTGCATTAGGAGTAGCGTTAGCGGTGTCCATGGCTACATTAGGAGTAGCGTTAGCGGTGTCCATGGCTACATTAGGAGTAGCGTTAGCGGTGTCCATGGCTACATTAGGAGTAGCGTTAGCGGTGTCCATGGCTGCATTAGGAGTAGCGTTAGCGGTGTCCATGGCTGCATTAGCTCCTCGGCTTCGGCGCATCATTCGGGGTTCGATTGCTTTCCCATTTCTGCCTGCGACGTCATTTCAACAGTTTTTCGACTCGTAACTTGAATTCATGTTTACAGTGAAGACTCGTAGTCGTAGAAACTAGAGTTGTCTTCGTAAGACTTAAAGCTTTTAGATTCTTACTCACATAAAAACAATCCTAACCCTAATAATTTATCCGACTCGTGTGTGACGGCAGAATTTTGGGCACAACTTTTTTATTTACATACAAATGTTTATCCTTACGAATAGTTAAAATACGGACACATCTTTTGAAAGCATCTTACTCCATAGAAACTGCTCTGGATTGTCATGAATATCGCTGAAGAGCGTTACCTTTGTCCGTTAGCGTTAGCTTGCATCGTTACCTTTGTCCGTTAGCGTTAGCTTGCATCGTTACCTTTGTCTGTTAGCGTTAGCTTGCATCCGGCTGCCATGAACACAGGGTTCAGGTCTGAGATGGGACTGGCCGTCATGATGTTTCCTCCCACAGCCTGAAATCCACGAGAATAAAAACTATGACCACCACACAGTCAACGATACGAGAATAAAAAAAATAATCTGATGTTTCCTCCCACGGCCTGAAATCATCAAAATAAGAATAAAAACAATAACCTTTCACCTTCACATCCCACTGGTTTCACCGTCTGACTTTTATTGTGAAAATCTACTTGAAACAGGTGAAAATTGTTGTTTTTTCCAGTGATGACTCTTGTTTTAAGTGTAATGAGATTTTTTTGCAGTGTTTTTGCAGTGTATGAATTTGCGATCAGCCGATCGGAGACTCACGGCTACGTTTCTGATCTGCGTTCCGGCGAACCATCGTAGCTGCTCTAGAACGGCCCGGAAGACTTCGGTCTGATGAGGAGGAAGAGTTTCCACCGCCCGACTCAGTGCTGCCCCCATGTGGCTGAGAGAGCAGGCTGCACCGAAGACCAGACCTGGAAACAAATAATAATAATTAAAGCTGCAAGCAGCGATGAACGGGCCCTCGCGCGTGCAATTTTCACCAATAAAGGTCAAGACTCAAACCTGAGTCCGATGACACCACCCACGACTCTCTATATCAAACCATTCAAAAGTTATGGCAGAAAGTAGGAACTATCAAATATGGACCAATCAGATGAAGGGGGGCGCGCTTTTTGGCGTCTAGCGTCGCCACGGTAACGTTTTTGACTGAGAAAAGTAATGCGCGTTGTCGCAGGATTGAGACACACATTTTGATGTATAACACTCCTGGGTGCACGTTACGGTTCGGGCCGTATTAACGGCCAAAGGAATGGCATAAATTGCACCAATATGACACGATTAAATCAAAATGTTCAAAATGGACAACTTCCTGTTGGGTTTGGGCCATGGCTCCAAGAGACTTTTCTTTAAGTTGTGACATGATACAGGTGTGTACCGATTTTCGTTCATGTACGTCAAACCGTATTGTGGGGCTTGAGTCACAAAGTTTTCTAGGGGGCGCTGTTGAGCTGTTAGGCCACGCCCATTAATGCAAACCATTAAATATCACATTTTTCACCAGGACTGGCTTGGTGAAAAATGTTGTGACTTTTGGGGCATGTTTAGGGGGAAAAAAGGCCCTCATTTAGTCAGAAAAACAAGAATAATAAAAATTCCTACAGATACAATATGGCCTTTGCACTGTCAGTGCTCGGGCCCTAATGATAATACGATACCTGGAGATTTAATGATTAAATCTCACCGTCATGGACGTGATTCTGTTTGTAATGTGTGATTTAATGTGTCTAATGTGTGATTTAATGAAACTAATGTGTGATTTAATGAATCTAATGTGTGATTTAATGTATCTGTGTGATTTAATGATTCTAATGTGTGATTTGATGATTCTAATGTGTGATTTACTGATTCTAATGTGTGATTTAAAGTTTCTAATGTGTGATTTTGATGATTCTAATGTGTGATTTAATGATTCTAATGTGTGATTTAATGTTTCTAATGTGTGATTTAATGATTCTAATGTGTGATTTAATGTTTCTAATGTGTGATTTAATGATTCCAATGTGTGATTTAATGATTCTAATGTGTGATTTAATGTTTCTAATGTGTGATTTAATGATTCTAATGTGTGATTTAATTATTCCAATGTGTGATTTAATGATTCTAATGTGTGATTTAATTATTCCAATGTGTGATTTAATGATTCTAATGTGTGATTTAATGATTCTAATGTGTGATTTAATGATTCTAATGTGTGATTTAATTATTCCAATGTGTGATTTGATGATTCTAATGTGTTATTTAATGATTCCAATGTGTGACTTAATGATTCTAATGTGTGATTTAATTATTCCAATGTGTGATTTAATGATTCTAATGTGTGATTTAATGATTCTAATGTGTGATTTACTGTTTCTAATGTGTGATTTAAAGTTTCTAATGTGTGATTTTGATGATTCTAATGTGTGATTTAATGATTCTAATGTGTGATTTAATGAATCTAATGTGTGATTTAATGATTCTAATGTGTGATTTAATGATTCTAATGTGTGATTTATTGACTGATTCTCACCGTCGTGGACGTGATTCTGTTTCTAATGTGTGATTTAATGATTCTAATGTGTGATTTAATGATTCTAATGTGTGACTTAATGATTCTAATGTGTGATTTAATGAATCTAATGTGTGATTTAATGATGGTAATGTGTGATTTAATGTTTCTAATGTGTGATTTAATGATTGTAATGTGTGATTTAATGTTTCTAATGTGTGATTTAATGACTGATTCTCACCGTTGTGGACGTGATTCTGTTTCTAATGTGTGATTTAATGATTCTAATGTTTATGTTTATTGAAGGATCCCCATTAGAGACACATGACTGAGCCTCTAGTCTTCCTGGGGTCCTGAATAAAACAAATACAATACAAATGTACAGCTAAAAATACAATTTAAAATAAAAACAGAAAATAAAAATAAAAAATAAAATAAAATACAAAGAACACAGATACAAAGAACAAATTCACATTATAAATCAAAAGAACGGATTTACAAATCACAGTTATGTACTTGGCAAATTGGCTAGGTATATCTTGATATTCTTTTTGAAAGTAATTTTGCTATGTATTGTAGAAAATATATTTTTGGGCAGTGCATTGTGTGATTTAATGAATCTAATGTGTGATTTAAAGTTTCTAATGTGTGATTTAATGATTCTAATGTGTGATTTAATGATTCTAATGTGTGATTTAATTATTCTAATGTGTGATTTAATGATTCTAATGTGTGATTTAATGATTCTAATGTGTGATTTAATGATTCTAATGTGTGATTTAATGATTTTAATGTGTGATTTAATGATTCTAATGTGTGATTTAATGTTTCTAATGTGTGATTTCATGATTCTAATGTGTGATTTAATGATTCTAATGTGTGATTTAATGATTCTAATGTGTGATTTAATGATTCTAATGTGTGATTTAATGATTCTAATGTGTGATTTAATGATTCTAATGTGTGATTTAATGATTCTAATGTGTGATTTAATGATTCTAATGTGTGATTTAATGATTCTAATGTGTGATTTAATGATTCTAATGTGTGATTTAATGATTCTAATGTGTGATTTAATGATTTTAATGTGTGATTTAATGATTCTAATGTGTGATTTAATGTTTCTAATGTGTGATTTCATGATTCTAATGTGTGATTTAATGATTCTAATGTGTGATTTAATGATTCTAATGTGTGATTTAATGAATCTAATGTGTGATTTAATGATTCTAATGTGTGATTTAATGATTTTAATGTGTGATTTAATGATTCTAATGTGTGATTTAATGATTCTAATGTGTGATTTAATGATTCTAATGTGTGATTTAATGTTTCTAATGTGTGATTTCATGATTCTAATGTGTGATTTAATGATTCTAATGTGTGATTTAATGATTCTAATGTGTGATTTAATGAATCTAATGTGTGATTTAATGTTTCTAATGTGTGATTTAATGATTCTAATGTGTGATTTAATGATTGTAATGTGTGATTTAATGATTCTAATGTGTGATTTAATGATTCTAATGTGTGATTTAATGATTCTAATGTGTGATTTAATGAATCTAATGTGTGATTTAATGTTTCTAATGTGTGATTTAATGATTCTAATGTGTGATTTAATGATTGTAATGTGT
This sequence comes from Cololabis saira, assembly GCF_033807715.1. NCBI lineage: Eukaryota > Metazoa > Chordata > Actinopteri > Beloniformes > Belonidae > Cololabis > Cololabis saira. The sequence goes on along the minus strand of NC_084596.1, from coordinate 1,228,535 downwards.
GATTTAATGATTCTAATGTGTGATTTAATGATTCTAATGTGTGATTTAATGATTCTAATGTGTGATTTAATGATTGTAATGTGTGATTTAATGATTCTAGTGTGTGATTTAATGATTCTAATGTGTGATTTAATGATTGTAATGTGTGATTTAATGATTGATTCTCACCGTCGTGGACGTGAGTCACCGCGTTGAGCTCGGGGACGAAGGCTGGAGCCAGAATCACGGGGTAGATCATGTTCTTGAACTTCACCTCAATACCTGACAGCAAACAAACACATTCATTAATAATCCAATAAACAAACGAACAAACGAATGAACGAGTGAGTGTTAGGGCGACTCACCCACTTCCGTGTTTCCCACGACCACTCGAGCTTCCGGATGTTTCCATTTCAGACGGAGAAACTGGTCCAGACTGCGCGGCTGAAACCACGTGGCCCGCTCGCCGCGGAAACGCAGAGATTTCTGCTTCTGCCCTTTAGACAAGTTCTGGTTCAGAGGAAACGAGGGAGAAACAAGTTCTGGTTCAGAGGAAACGAGGGAGAAACAAGTTCTGGTTCAGAGGAAACGAGGGAGAAACAAGTTCTGGTTCAGAGGAAACGAGGGAGAAACAAGTTCTGGTTCAGAGGAAACGAGGGAGAAACAAGTTCTGGTTCAGAGGAAACGAGGGAGAAACATCCGTTCATGAAGAAATATGAAAATTATAACTATAAACTACTTAGTTTATCATGTTCTGGTCTCTGGAAAAATCCTGGAGACAAATTCTGTTGTAATAGACTTATATCGGGGTCGGCAACCCGCGGCTCTAGAGCCACCCTAGTGGCTCTTTTCTTCTCTTTTTTTCTTCTTTTTCTCCTTTTTTCTCCTTTTTTTATTCTTTTTTTCGTTTTTTTCTCTTCCTTTTTTCTCCTTTTTTTCTTCTTTTTTTCGTTTTTTTCACTTCCTTTTTTCCCTTTTTTTCTTA
>NC_084596.1:1155071-1222571 GCF_033807715.1 Cololabis saira | reverse complement strand
TGATTGTTAGTGATGATGTGGTGATTGTTAGTGATGATGTGGTGATTGTTAGTGATGATGTGGTGATTGTTAGTGATGATGTGGTGATTGTTAGTGATGATGTGGTGATTGTTAGTGATGATGTGGTGATTGTTAGTGATGTGGTGATTGTTAGTGATGAAGTGGTGATTGTTAGTGATGATGTGGTGATTGTTAGTGATGATGTGGTGATTGTTAGTGATGATGTGGTGATTGTTAGTGATGATGTGGTGATTGTTAGTGATGATGTGGTGATTGTTAGTGATGATGTGGTGATTGTTAGTGATGATGTGGTTATTGTTAGTGATGATGTGGTTATTGTTAGTGACTCTGTACCCTGAAATGCCTCCTCCAGGTCCATCATCCGGGGCGTGGGGTTGTATTTTATATATATATATATATATATATATATATATATATATATATATATATATATATATATATATATATATATATATATATATATATATATATATATATTTATATTTATATTGTATTTACCCTGGAAAGCCTCCTCCACGTCCATCATCCGGGGCGTGGGGTTGTTCCTCAGCAGTGCGTACATGGACATGACGATCCCCGGCGTGCAGAATCCGCACTGGGAGCCGTGAGACTTGGCGATTCGCTCCTGCAACAAAAACAAATTTATTTAAACATTTGTTGTTCTTCTAAAAGCCATTTGGTCGGTTTTTTTTTATACGTTGATATCGTAAAGGTGAGTTTTTACCTGAACATTGATATAAAGGTGAGTTTTTACCTGAACGTTGATATCGTAAAGGTGAGTTTTTACCTGGACGGGATGCAGCTTCCCGGCCACGCTGCCGATTCCCTCCACCGTCGTCACGGCAACCAGGTGCAGCGAGCAGAGCGGCGCAAGGCAGGCGTTGACGGAGTAATGTCTGAACGGAGTTAAAGTAAAACACTGGCCTGCAGGAGCCTAGCCCAGCCTAGGCTAGCCCATCCTAGCCTAGCCTAGCCTAGGCTAGCCCATCCTAGCCTAGCCTAGCCTAGCATAGCATAGCCTAGCCTAGCATAGCCTGGCCTAGCCTAGCCTAGCTTAGCCTAGCCTAGCCTAGCCTAGCTTTGATTCAGTCTCAGGGACTTGGACTGGTTTGTGTCTCGTTGTGCCTTGCCCTGTGTTTTTTGCGTTTTATACATATATACATACACACACACACATTTAACCATGTAAAGGAACAGGTTCTAAATAAAAACACTTTTAATAAAATAAACATGCTTTACTTTAGAGTTTACAATTTTAATTCTTCCAGTAAAACAAGAATCTAAACTCTAAAGTTTGTCGGTATAGTGTTTAGTTACTCTGACATGTAATAAAATACAATATATAAACTCATGTTGTGATTTCACACTATTCTGAAAACCCAGATTTCTAAATGTCAGCATTTTCAACCTTTGTTTTTAATTTTAAAATGAAAAAAATAATTTGTTTTGATTAAAAAGACATATGAGGATGTATATCAGGGCTCCGTTTCACAAACTCTGAGTTTAATCCTGAACTAGTTGATCTACTCTGAGATCGGAAACTCTGAGTTTCTGGTTCCAGAACAGCAGATTTGAGTTAATTTACTCAACTCTGAGTAGTTTCACCTGGAGTTAAGCGCGTGCGCCACAACTATCAAAAGCCAGTATCTATAGAGCCCTGATACGAGTCACCATGGCAACCGCCGACGACAAAAGATCCACCTACTTTTTCTTTTTTTTCTTTTTCTCAAACATATTTTTATTGAATTTTCCCACAAAAATAGATGCACATACAAAGACACGGCAGAACTGTGAAATGCTCAGGCATCCAAGCCCCCATTTTACCCCCCCCCCCCCCCCCCCCCCACATACAACAACAAGTCAGGTTGCACAAAGGTAAATGCTGTGTAGCAGTAGATGGTCCATCATTCCTGGAGCAATAAAAAACAAAAACAGTAGCTGGAACTCAGGTTTCAGTTCAAGGCGAATAATGAAGTGAGCAGCAGAAAATACATATGAAGGGAAGTAAACTTATCTCCAAACATACCCTAAATAATGTATTTAAAGAAGGAAACCATAATAATGTTAATACTAAGGGGATTCAAGTAGGGATGGTGCCATTGGTCTAAAAATTGGTAAAGTGTTCTAAGAAAGGCCCCCACACCTTATGAAATTTGTCTTTCAAGTTATGGATGGAATAGTATATTTTTCAAGATTTAAGCAGGACATAATATCCATCACCCACTGAGCGTGGGTGGGCGGAGCAGCATCCTTCCACCTCAACAGAATTGCCCGTCTGGCAAGCAGGGAAGCAAATGATAGAGTTCGACGTTTAGCCAGGCTCAGACGTGCATCAGCCTCCCATGGTACCAAAGAGAGCAACTAAAGGGTTGGGCTCTATGTCCAAACCGACAATGAGGGATAAAGTCTGGAAGACTTCCCTCCAGAACTTCTCCAGACTGGGACATGTCCAGAACATGTGGATAAGAGAAGCCTCCTCTCTCTTACATTTGTCACAACATGGATCTACATCTGGATAAAAACTGGATAATTTAGTCTTGGATATGTGAGTTCTGTGAACCACTTTAAATTGTAGCAAAGAGTGACGAGAACAAAGAGTTGTGCCATTTATTAACTTAAAGACTGTCACCCACGTGTCTTCCGGTATAGACAAATTCAGATCCTGTTCCCACGCCGTTTTAATCTTTATTAAGGGGGCTTGCCTTACAGAGAGCAATTTACTGTAAATAACCGATATTAACCCTTTATGTGATGGTTGTAAACAGAGAAATGAGTCAACGATATTCAAATCTGGTCCCACAGAAAAATTTGATATTTGGCATCGAAGAAAGTCCCTTACCTGTAAATATCTGAAAAAATGTGAGTTTGGGAGATTAAAATTTTTAGAAAGTTGTTCAAATGATAGAAATATATTATCAATAAAGAGATCTTTAAAGCGACAGATACCTAGACTTTGCCATTCTTGAAATTTTGGGTCTAGTAGGGAAGGTTGAAAAAGATGATTAGCTACAATAGAGCCTGAGAGGCAGAAAGCAAGAAAGCCAAAATGTCTCCTGAACTGAGTCCACACTCTCAGTGTGTGCCGTACCACAGGGTTATCTGTAGATATAGTTGAAGTGAAAGGGAGTGAGGAACCAAGAACTGAAGGAATGGAAATGTTTTGGGCAGATCCTACCTCCATCGACACCCATATGGGTCGGTCAGGTCTACTGTGAAAGTGTGACCAGAAGGTAATGCAACGGATATTGGCCACCCAGTAATAGAAACGGAAGTTGGGCAACGCCATGCCTCCATCCTTCTTAGATTTTTGGAGATGAGTCTTATTTAGTCGAGGCCATTTTCCCTTCCAAATGTATGACGATATAGCCGAGTCTAGTGAGTCAAAAAATGATTTAGGAATGAATGTTGGCACGGACTGGAACGTGTATAAAAACTTTGGTAAAATAGTAATTTGTATCGAATTAATTCGACCAGCCAGGGAGGTTGAGAGAGGAGACCATTGTGAGAGACATTGTTTTGTGTGATTTAACAAACTAATAAAGTTCTTCTTGAAAAGGTGCATATGTTTTTTCGTTATGGCAATGCCAAGGTAAGTGAATTTGTGTTTCACAATCTTAAAAGGAAAGTTGGTGTATCCCACCGCCGTCGACCCCTTACTGACAACGAAAAGTTCAGACTTATTCAGGTTTAGTTTGTAGCCTGAGAACTGGCTAAAATTGTTCAGTAAATCCAGCAGGACAGGTATTGAGCTATCTGGATGTGAAATGTAACACAAAAGGTCGTCCGCGTACAGAGACACCCTATGTTCAACACCATATCGCCATATACCAGAGATCCTCTCACTGTTCCGTATCGCTATCGCTAATGGCTCAATTGCCAGGTCGAATAAAAGCAGGCTTAGAGGGCACCCTTGTCGGGTTCTGCGACTGAGGGTAAAGGGCTGTGACAGCTGAGAGTTGGTCAGGACTGAGGCGACAGGGCATGAATATAAAAGTTTTATCCAGGTGATAAAACTAGAACCAAAGCCAAATCTCTTTAACGTCACAAATAAGTACGCCCACTCTACCCGGTCGAACGCCTTTTCTGCATCCAGAGAGAGGACACATTCAGGAGCCCCCCGGAGGGAGAGTACAGAATGTCAAACAGACGACGTATGTTAAAGTATGACTGTCGACTTTTGACAAAACCAGTTTGATCTTCTGATATGACTGATGGTAGTATGCTTTCCAATCTACGGGCCAAGACTTTGGACAAGATTTTGGTGTCAACATTTAGTAAAGATATTGGCCTATATGATGAGCACTCAGTCGGGTCCTTGTCCTTTTTGACAATGAGTGTGATACACGCCTCATAGAATGAAGTCGGGAGTTTGCCTTGTTTGAATGAGTCAGATAGAGCTGCACTTAGGTGAGATGAAAGAAGAGGGGAAAATGCCTTGGAAAATTCTGCTGGAAACCCGTCGGGCCCAGGGGATTTACCAGATTGCAAGCAAAGGATAGCTGCAGCAATCTCCTCTTTTGTTATTGGTTCTTCTAATTTAATTTTGTTATCAGTGGAAAGCGTAGAGATACTGGGGTCATTTAAAAAATCATTCATGGAATTAGTGTTAGAAAATCCAGAGGTGTAAAGTTTGGAATAATAGTCCCTGAATGCATTATTGATCTTTACATGATTCGAAGTGATAGTCCCATCTTCCATTTTAACTTTTGTTATGTGCCATTTTGATTTAAGTCCCCTCAGTTGACTAGCCAACAATTTCCCTGATTTATCACCATGGATGTAAAACAAGCTCTTACTTCGCAACAGTTGACGTTCAATTTGGTACGTCGAAGCCAGGTTGAATTTGGTTTGGAGCTCCACACGTTTATTGTAAAGATCTGGGTCTTTGACAAGAGAGTATTTCTGATCTATGTCCTTGATTTGCTTGGCTAGTTCTAAGCGTTCTTGCATGGCCTTCTTCCTCTTTCTTTTTTTTTTAAACTTTATTTAACATTTCAATTTACAAAATCCCTTTGAGGAAACATTAGTTTGCTGACGTGGTGAAAAGTCCCAGAAGTCGGAGGGAAAGTCGTGACATCAGCTGACAGCTCATAAACACTAACACACTAACACACACACACCTCATAAACACTAACACACACCGTGGTGAAGGATACAGCAGCTACACACACACTAACACAGTAACACACTCCGTGGTGAAGGATACAGCAGCTACACACACACTAACACACACACACACACACACACACACACACACACACACACACACACACACACACACTCTGATTGAAGGATACAGCAGCTTGTTGGTGATTGGTTCGTAGCGTGACAGCATGACGGTGCAGGCGCCGCATCCTCCTTCAGCACAACCTAGCTTAGTTCCTGTTAGCCCCACTGAACACACACACACACACACACAGAAAACACACACACACACACAAACACAGAATCAGTTCAGGGAAAAGGCTGAATGATTGACAGATCGTCTTCAACGCTCCGATACAAACGAACTCTGGACTTCTGTCAATGTTTCATACTTTTATACTCCGAGAGTCGTTTAAACTCTGGCCATGTTTTCATGAGTCAGCGTTTACACTCTGGCCATGTTTTCATGAGTAACATGAGTCAGTGTTTTCATGAGTCAGCGTTTTCATGGGTAACACGAGTCAGCGTTTACACTCTGGCCATGTTTTCATGAGTCAGCGTTTACACTCTGGCCATGTTTTCATGAGTCAGCGTTTACACTCTGGTCATGTTTTCATGGGTAACATGAGTCAGTGTTTTCATGGGTAACATGAGTCAGCGTTTTCATGGGTTACATGAGTCAGCGTTTTCATGGGTAACATGAGTCAGCGTTTTCATGGTAACATGAGTCAGTGTTTTCATGGGTAACATGAGTCAGTGTTTTCATGGGTAACATGAGTCAGCGTGTTCATGGTAACATGAGTCAGTGTTTTCATGGGTAACATGAGTCAGTGTTTTCATGGGTAACATGAGTCAGCGTTTTCATGGTAACATGAGTCAGTGTTTTCATGGTAACATGAGTCAGAGTTTTCATGGGTAACATGAGTCAGCGTTTTCATGGTAACACGAGTCAGCGTTTTCATGGTAACATGAGTCAGAGTTTTCATGGGTAACATGAGTCAGCGTTTTCATGGTAACATGAGTCAGCGTTTTCATGGGTAACATGAGTCAGCGTTTTCATGGTAACATGAGTCAGTGTTTTCATGGTAACATGAGTCAGCGTTTTCATGGTAAGATGAGTCAGCGTTTTCATGGTAAGATGAGTCAGAGTTTTCATGGGTAACATGAGTCAGCGTTTTCATGGTAACATGAGTCAGCGTTTTCATGGGTAACATGAGTCAGCGTTTTCATGGTAACATGAGTCAGAGTTTTCATGGGTAACATGAGTCAGCGTTTTCATGGGTAACATGAGTCAGCGTTTTCATGGGTAACATGAGTCAGCGTTTTCATGGGTAACATGAGTCAGAGTTTTCATGGTAACATGAGTCAGCGTTTTCATGAGTAACATGAGTCAGCGTTTTCATGGTAACATGAGTCAGCGTTTTCATGGGTAACATGAGTCAGCGTTTTCATGGTAAGATGAGTCAGCGTTTTCATGGTAACATGAGTCAGCGTTTTCATGGTAACATGAGTCAGCGTTTTCATGGTAACATGAGTCAGCGTTTTCATGGGTAACATGAGTCAGCGTTTTCATGGTAACATGAGTCAGAGTTTTCATGGGTAACATGAGTCAGCGTTTTCATGGGTAACATGAGTCAGCGTTTTCATGGGTAACATGAGTCAGCGTTTTCATGGGTAACATGAGTCAGCGTTTTCATGGTAACATGAGTCAGAGTTTTCATGGTAACATGAGTCAGCGTTTTCATGGGTAACATGAGTCAGCGTTTTCATGGGTAACATGAGTCAGCGTTTTCATGAGTAACATGAGTCAGCGTTTTCATGAGTAACATGAGTCAGCGTTTTCATGAGTAACATGAGTCAGCGTTTTCATGGGTAACATGAGTCAGCGTTTTCATGGTAACATGAGTCAGCGTTTTCATGGTAACATGAGTCAGCGTTTTCATGGTAACATGAGTCAGCGTTTTCATGGGTAACATGAGTCAGCGTTTTCATGGTAACATGAGTCAGCGTTTTCATGGGTAACATGAGTCAGCGTTTTCATGGTAACATGAGTCAGCGTTTTCATGGGTAACATGAGTCAGCGTTTTCATGGTAACATGAGTCAGAGTTTTCATGGGTAACATGAGTCAGCGTTTTCATGGTAACATGAGTCAGCGTTTTCATGGTAACATGAGTCAGCGTTTTCATGGTAACATGAGTCAGCGTTTTCATGGTAACATGAGTCAGTGTTTTCATGAGTAACATGAGTCAGTGTTTTCATGGTAACATGAGTCAGCGTTTTCATGGTAACATGAGTCAGCGTTTTCATGAGTAACATGAGTCAGCGTTTTCATGAGTAACATGAGTCAGCGTTTTCATGGGTAACATGAGTCAGCGTTTTCATGGTAACATGAGTCAGCGTTTTCATGGGTAACATGAGTCAGCGTTTTCATGGTAACATGAGTCAGCGTTTTCATGGTAACATGATTCAGCGTTTTCATGGGTAACATGAGTCAGCGTTTTCATGGGTAACATGAGTCAGCGTTTTCATGGGTAACATGAGTCAGCGTTTTCATGGGTAACATGAGTCAGCGTTTTCATGGGTAACATGAGTCAGCGTTTTCATGGTAACATGAGTCAGCGTTTTCATGGTAACATGAGTCAGCGTTTTCATGGTAACATGAGTCGGCGTTTTCATGGTAACATGAGTCAGCGTTTTCATGGTAACATGAGTCAGCGTTTTCATGGTAACATGAGTCAGCGTTTTCATGGTAACATGAGTCAGCGTTTTCATGAGTAACATGAGTCAGCGTTTTCATGGTAACATGAGTCAGCGTTTACATGTTAACATGAGTCAGCGTTTTCATGGTAACATGAGTCAGCGTTTTCATGGGTAACATGAGTCAGCGTTTTCATGGGTAACATGAGTCAGCGTTTTCATGGTAACATGAGTCAGCGTTTACATGTTAACATGAGTCAGCGTTTTCATGGTAACATGAGTCAGCGTTTTCATGGGTAACATGAGTCAGTGTTTTCATGGTAACATGAGTCAGCGTTTTCATGGTAACATGAGTCAGCGTTTTCATGGTAACATGAGTCAGTGTTTTCATGGTAACATGAGTCAGTGTTTTCATGGTAACATGAGTCAGCGTTTTCATGGTAACATGAGTCAACGTTTTCATGGTAACATGAGTCAGCGTTTTCATGGTAACATGAGTCAGTGTTTTCATGGGTAACATGAGTCAGCGTTTTCATGGGTAACATGAGTCAGTGTTTTCATGGTAACATGAGTCAGCGTTTTCATGGGTAACATGAGTCAGTGTTTTCATGGTAACATGAGTCAGCGTTTTCATGGTAACATGAGTCAGCGTTTTCATGGTAACATGAGTCAGCGTTTTCATGGTAACATGAGTCAGCGTTTTCATGAGTAACATGAGTCAGCGTTTTCATGGGTTACATGAGTCAGCGTTTTCATGGGTTACATGAGTCAGCGTTTTCATGAGTAACATGAGTCAGCGTTTTCATGGTAACATGAGTCAGCGTTTTCATGGTAACATGAGTCAGCGTTTTCATGGGTAACATGAGTCAGCGTTTTCATGGTAACATGAGTCAGCGTTTTCATGGGTAACACGAGTCAGCGTTTTCATGTTAACATGAGTCAGCGTTTTCATGGGTAACATGAGTCAGTGTTTTCATGGTAACATGAGTCAGCGTTTTCATGGGTAACATGAGTCAGCGTTTTCATGGTAACATGAGTCAGCGTTTTCATGGGTAACATGAGTCAGTGTTTTCATGGGTAAAATGAGTCAGCGTTTTCATGGTAACATGAGTCAGTGTTTTCATGGGTAACATGAGTCAGCGTTTTCATGGTAACATGAGTCAGCGTTTTCATGGGTAACACGAGTCAGCGTTTTCATGTTAACATGAGTCAGCGTTTTCATGGGTAACATGAGTCAGTGTTTTCATGGTAACATGAGTCAGCGTTTTCATGGGTAACATGAGTCAGCGTTTTCATGGTAACATGAGTCAGCGTTTTCATGGGTAACATGAGTCAGTGTTTTCATGGGTAAAATGAGTCAGCGTTTTCATGGTAACATGAGTCAGTGTTTTCATGGTAACATGAGTCAGTGTTTTCATGGTAACATGAGTCAGCGTTTTCATGGGTAACATGAGTCAGCGTTTTCATGGGTAACATGAGTCAGTGTTTTCATGGGTAACATGAGTCAGCGTTTTCATGGTAACATGAGTCAGTGTTTTCATGGGTAACATGAGTCAGCGTTTTCATGGTAACATGAGTCAGTGTTTTCATGGGTAACATGAGTCAGCGTTTTCATGGTAACATGAGTCAGCGTTTTCATGGGTAACATGAGTCAGCGTTTTCATGGTAACATGAGTCAGCGTTTTCATGGTAACATGAGTCAGCGTTTTCATGGGTAACATGAGTCAGCGTTTTCATGGTAACATGAGTCAGTGTTTTCATGGGTAACATGAGTCAGCGTTTTCATGGTAACATGAGTCAGCGTTTTCATGAGTAACATGAGTCAGCGTTTTCATGGTAACATGAGTCAGCGTTTTCATGAGTAACATGAGTCAGCGTTTTCATGGTAACATGAGTCAGCGTTTTCATGGTAACATGAGTCAGTGTTTTCATGGTAACATGAGTCAGCGTTTTCATGGTAACATGAGTCAGCGTTTTCATGGTAACATGAGTCAGCGTTTTCATGGGTAACATGAGTCAGCGTTTACATGGTAACATGAGTCAGCGTTTACATGGTAACATGAGTCAGTGTTTTCATGGGTAACATGAGTCAGCGTTTTCATGGGTAACATGAGTCAGCGTTTTCATGGTAACATGAGTCAGCGTTTTCATGGGTAACATGAGTCAGCGTTTTCATGGTAACATGAGTCAGCGTTTTCATGGTAACATGAGTCAGTGTTTTCATGGTAACATGAGTCAGTGTTTTCATGGTAACATGAGTCAGCGTTTTCATGGTCACATGAGTCAGCGTTTTCATGGTAACATGAGTCAGTGTTTTCATGGTAACATGAGTCAGCGTTTTCATGGGTAACATGAGTCAGTGTTTTCATGGGTAACATGAGTCAGCGTTTTCATGGTAACATGAGTCAGCGTTTTCATGGGTAACATGAGTCAGCGTTTTCATGGTAACATGAGTCAGTGTTTTCATGGTAACATGAGTCAGTGTTTTCATGGGTAACATGAGTCAGCGTTTTCATGGTAACATGAGTCAGTGTTTTCATGGTAACATGAGTCAGCGTTTTCATGGTAACATGAGTCAGCGTTTTCATGGTAACATGAGTCAGCGTTTTCATGGGTAACATGAGTCAGCGTTTTCATGGTAACATGAGTCAGTGTTTTCATGGGTAACATGAGTCAGCGTTTTCATGGGTAACATGAGTCAGTGTTTTCATGAGTAACATGAGTCAGTGTTTTCATGGGTAACATGAGTCAGCGTTTTCATGAGTAACATGAGTCAGCGTTTTCATCGGTAACATGAGTCAGCGTTTTCATGGTAACATGAGTCAGCGTTTTCATGAGTAACATGAGTCAGCGTTTTCATGGGTAACATGAGTCAGCGTTTTCATGGGTAACATGAGTCAGTGTTTTCATGGGTAACATGAGTCAGCGTTTTCATGGTAACATGAGTCAGTGTTTTCATGGTAACATGAGTCAGCGTTTTCATGGTAACATGAGTCAGCGTTTTCATGGTAACATGAGTCAGTGTTTTCATGGTAACATGAGTCAGTGTTTTCATGGGTAACATGAGTCAGCGTTTTCATGAGTAACATGAGTCAGCGTTTTCATGGGTAACATGAGTCAGCGTTTTCATGGTAACATGAGTCAGCGTTTTCATGAGTAACATGAGTCAGCGTTTTCATGGGTAACATGAGTCAGTGTTTTCATGGGTAACATGAGTCAGCGTTTTCATGAGTAACATGAGTCAGCGTTTTCATGGGTAACATGAGTCAGCGTTTTCATGGGTAACATGAGTCAGTGTTTTCATGGGTAACATGAGTCAGCGTTTTCATGAGTAACATGAGTCAGCGTTTTCATGGTAACATGAGTCAGTGTTTTCATGGTAACATGAGTCAGCGTTTTCATGAGTAACATGAGTCAGTGTTTTCATGGGTAACATGAGTCAGCGTTTTCATGGTAACATGAGTCAGCGTTTTCATGAGTAACATGAGTCAGCGTTTTCATGGGTAACATGAGTCAGCGTTTTCATGGTAACATGAGTCAGCGTTTTCAACAAATCCTTCAACAAATCCTTCAACAAATCCTTCAAATCCTTCAAATCCTTCAACAAATCCTTCAACAAATCCATCAAATCCTCAAATCCATCAACAAATCCTTCACAAATCCTTCAACAAATCCAAATCCAACAAAACCAACAATCCTTCAACAAATCCCTCAAATCCAACAACAAATCCTCAAATCCTCAACAAATCCTTCAAACCAACCAACAAATCCTTCAAATCAACAAATCCTTCAACACCCTTCAAATCCATCAACAAACCTTCAAACCCTCAAACCCAACAAATCCAACAACCTTCAATCCTTCAAATCCAACCAAAATCCAATCAAATCCTACAACAAATCCTTCAAATCTACCACAAATCCTTCAAATCCTTCAACAAATCCTTCACAAATCCTTCAACAAATCCTTCAACAAACCAATCCTTCAACAAATCCTTCAACAAATCCTTCATCAAATCCTTCACAATCCTTCAACACCTCAACAATCCTCAACAAATCCTCAACAAAACCTCACACAAAACTTCAACAAATCCTCCACACAACCAACAAATCCAACACAACAATCCTTCAAATCCTTCAACAAAATCCTTCAAACCATCAAATCCTTCAAATCCTTCAAAAAATCCTCAAATCCTTCAACAAATCTTCAAATCCTTCAACAAATCCTTCAACAAATCCTTCAAATCCTTCAACAAATCCTTCAAATCCTTCAACAAATCCTTCAACAAATCCTTCAACAAATCCTTCAACAAATCCTTCAAATCCTTCAAATCCTTCAACAAATCCTTCAACAAATCCTTCAAATCCTTCAACAAATCCTTCAAATCCTTCAACAAATCCTTCAAATCCTTCAACAAATCCTTCAACAAATCCTTCAACAAATCCTTCAAATCCTTCAACAAATCCTTCAAATCCTTCAACAAATCCTTCAACAAATCCTTCAACAAATCCTTCAAATCCTTCAACAAATCCTTCAACAAATCCTTCAACAAATCCTTCAAATCCTTCAACAAATCCTTCAAATCCTTCAACAAATCCTTCAAATCCTTCAACAAATCCTTCAACAAATCCTTCAACAAATCCTTCAACAAATCCTTCAACAAATCCTTCAACAAATCCTTCAAATCCTTCAACAAATCCTTCAACAAATCCTTCAACAAATCCTTCAACAAATCCTTCAAATCCTTCAACAAATCCTTCAACAAATCCTTCAACAAATCCTTCAACAAATCCTTCAAATCCTTCAAATCCTTCAACAAATCCTTCAACAAATCCTTCAAATCCTTCAACAAATCCTTCAAATCCTTCAACAAATCCTTCAAATCCTTCAACAAATCCTTCAACAAATCCTTCAACAAATCCTTCAAATCCTTCAACAAATCCTTCAAATCCTTCAACAAATCCTTCAACAAATCCTTCAACAAATCCTTCAAATCCTTCAACAAATCCTTCAACAAATCCTTCAACAAATCCTTCAAATCCTTCAACAAATCCTTCAAATCCTTCAACAAATCCTTCAAATCCTTCAACAAATCCTTCAACAAATCCTTCAACAAATCCTTCAAATCCTTCAACAAATCCTTCAAATCCTTCAACAAATCCTTCAACAAATCCTTCAACAAATCCTTCAAATCCTTCAACAAATCCTTCAACAAATCCTTCAACAAATCCTTCAACAAATCCTTCAACAAATCCTTCAACAAATCCTTCAAATCCTGCAACAAATCCTTCAACAAATCCTTCAAATCCTTCAACAAATCCTTCAACAAATCCTTCAACAAATCCTTCAACAAATCCTTCAACAAATCCTTCAACAAATCCCTTGTTCCAGAACGTTTCCCCCTAAAGATCGGATCGTTTGGTTTACTTGAACACAGCAATCGTGCTCGTATGTGGGACAAAACAAGCGAGCCGCTAGGAGATCTGGGGGGTATTAATCCAAGAAGGAGGTTTAGTGGCTAAACTGGGTATGTTAACCCAGGGTAAATGGTAAACCTGGGATTTCCGTTCCAAAATGGTCAGGTTAAGTAGCAGGTTTTGTTCAGGTTTTGTTCAGATAACCGAGTTATGTTTGGGGTTTTAAGCGCAAGTTCAGGAGGGCTGCTGCAACTTGTTACACATAGAAGCCCAAATCCGTGCAATTCACCGTGAGAGGGTGATAAGACCACGATATGACATTTTATCTTTCCCCCATGAGTATTTGCGAGAGCGCTACCGTTTTTCAGCAGAATCCCTGATTTATTTGAGTAACCTTCTCCATCCATACACTGTAAACCCTAATAAGTTCACAGAACTAAAAAAAAATGTGTAACTGATTACCCAAAAATATTAAAATATTTTTAAATGTTTTAAGTTTATATAAAATAAAAATTACACTTACAGTTGCCTTAAATTATCTTAATATTATCTTTAAAAAAAGTAATATTCCACAATTTATAGTCTGTGGGAAATACACTCAAAATTATTTCTAAAATCAAATACTAATGCCAGCCCACTATACATATAATCAGCTAATAATGTTAGAAAAAATGAAAGCGACACCACTGTTACAATTCAACTATTTTTAACGTTTAACGTTTGCAATGTATACAATGTATACATTGCAAACGTTGCGCATCGTGGGTCTGCCCTCTCTTCGCTGCAAACAATGTGCATCGCTCTCCGTTTTTTTGGATCTGGGAGTTTCTGTACAGTATTGGAGTCGCTGAACATATCGGGAAAGCAACTGTCTGCCTGTCGGTGCGTAAAGTGTGCCTTGCGCTAAAGCGCTTCATGCACAACTTTATTCGTTTTCCTGGCCACAAACCTACCAACTGGCAGGTCAGCATCGCTTAGGTTTCTCAAATATGCACAGAAATCTTTGCTGGTGAGATTACATTTAATGAGCATTGGCTATATATTGCAGGCTTTCCAAACGTTATTGGATGCATCGATGGGACGCATGTGCCAATTACAGCACCATCCCAAAATGAGGCTGACTTTGTTAACAGGGGGTATCCAAGAAGGAGGTTGAACAAACACTGAGTCTCATCTTGAGGTTACTTGAACCCATGACGACCAAACCCGCTCAGTTGGTTCCAACACACCGGTTATGAATGAACTCAACTAACCCAGAGTTGGGTAACCCAGAGTTGAGCGAGTTCCCGGTGAATCTATAAAGACATCATCTATCGAGGGTTGAAAATGGAGCAGCAAGTGCTCCACCACACCAATTCATCTGCCAAAGCACGTGATATGGCTTGGCAGAGAAGTACTGATCGCGTCAATGCGTAAGTTTAGGCCATTATGTGAATTTAATATTAAATGAATGAAGCAAACAATGGGCAAATAAATTGAAAAAATAAAAAAAAGTGAAAACTCCGTCAACTGTATTTTATTAATTGAAATGATTAAGACAGATTTTATCACGCACTCTGTGACCATCTACCATGTCAACCTGCTGCTGAAAGGGAGGAGCCGGTACCGGAGGAGCGGCTCCATGCAACAAATCTATCCCAGCCCTGTCTGGGCAGACCCTCAGCCTGCACAAGCACTGAAACCTCTCCTTGAGAATCCCAAAAGTCATCTCTATTTTGACCCGGGTTCTGCTGTGAGTCACGTTGAAGCGCGTTTGCGCTCCAGCATCTGGATCGGGGTACGGGGTAATGAGCGTGGGGAGGCACGGATATCCTCTAACCCCCAGGAGATATCCATAAAGTTCTCCTGCAATTGCACATATAACATAAAGTTAGACACATGAATATTTGCAAAACTGATCAATATAATATTAGTAATATAACGCACTCTGTAGACATTTGATGCTCAAATTTGATTCCCTACATCCTGGCATCATGCACAGAGCCTGGCCATCTCGCCTCCACGCTTGATATTAGATTTGCAGCACCGCATCATCTGGCAATTGAAATACGTTCAAACATCAATAAGAGAGCGCTCAAAAATAAAAGCAGTTTACGGTTCCATTATACCTACTTGGACATTGATGCTGTGGAAACCTTTCCTGTTAACAAAGTCAGCCTCATTTTGGGATGGTGCTGTAAATGGCACATGCGTCCCATCGATGCATCCAATAACGTTTGGAAAGCCTGCAATATAACTAATGCTCATTAAATGTAATCTCACCAGCAAAGATTTCTGTGCATATTTGAGAAACCTAAGCGATGCTGACCTGCCAGTTGGTGGAACTTAATGACCCTCGTAGGTTTGTTGCCAGGAAAACGAATAAAGTTGTGCATGAAGCGCTTTAGCGCAAGGCACACTTTACGCACCGACCGACAGACAGTAACTTTCCCGATATGTTCAGCGACTCCAATACTGTACAGGAAACTCCCAAAAAATGACGCAAAACAACAGAGAGCGTTTGCAGTGAAGAGAGGGCAGACCCACGATGGGTAACGTTTGCAATGTATACAACATTGCAAACGTTAGACGTTAAAAATAGTTGAATTGTAACAGTGGTGTCGCTTTCATTTTTTCTAACATTATTAGCTGATTATATGTATAGCGGGCTGGCATCAGTATTTGATTTTAGAATTAATTTTGAGTGTATTTCTCACAGACTACGAGCTGAGGAATATTGAACATTTTGAGTGTATTTCTCCCAAACTATAAGATGTGGAATATTACTTTTTTAAAGATAATATTAAGATAATTTAAGGCAACTGTAAGTGTAATTTTTATTTTATATAAACTTAAAACATTTAAAAATATTTTAATATTTTTGGGTAATCAGTTACAATTTTTTTTTAGTTCTGTGAACTTATTAGGGTTTACAGTGTATGGATGGAGAAGGTTACTCAAATAAATCAGGGATTCTGCTGAAAAACGGTAGCGCTCTCGCAAATACTCATCAGGGAAAGATAAAATGTCATATCGTGGTCTTATAACCCTCTCACGGTGAATTGAATGGACAACTTGGGCTTCTATGTGTAACAAGTTGCAGCAGCCCTCCTGAACTTGCGCTTAAATACCCGAACATAACTGGGTTATCTGAACAAAACCTGAACAAAACCGGCCTAAAACCTACCCCTACCAGGTTTGGTTCAGAGCCCATGTTACCATGGTGACTTACTTAACCTGACGATTTTGGAACGGAAATCCCATGCAGGTTTACCATTTACCCTGGGTTAACATACCCAGTTTAGCCAGTAAACCTACTTCTAGGAATACCCCCCAGGAAAGGTTTCCACGGCATGTGCAAGTAGGTATAATGGAACCGTAAGCTGCTTTTATTTTTAATGATGTTTGAAAACATATTTTTTCAATTGCCAGATGATGCAATGCTGCAAATCTAACAGGCGAGATGGCCAGGCTCTGTGCATGATGCCAGGATAGGGAATCAAATTTGAGCATCAAATGTCTACAGAGTGCGTTATATTACTAATATTATATTGATCAGTTTTGCAAATATTCATGTGTCTAACTTTATGTTATATGTGCAATTGCAGGAGAACTTTATGGATATCTCCTGGGGGTTAGAGGATATCCGTGCCTCCCCACGCTCATTACCCCGTACCCCGATCCAGATGCTGGAGCGCAAACGCGCTTCAACGTGACTCACAGCAGAACCCGGGTCAAAATAGAGATGACTTTTGGGATTCTCAAGGAGAGGTTTCAGTGCTTGTGCAGGCTGAGGGTCTGCCCAGACAGGGCTGGGATAGATTTGTTGCATGGAGCCGCTCCTCCGGTACCGGCTCCTCCCTTTCAGCAGCAGGTTGACATGGCAGATGGTCATAGAGCGCGTGATAAAATCTGTCTTAATCATTTCAATTAATAAAATACAGTTGACGGAGTTTTCACTTTTTTTATTTTTTTCAATTCATTTGCCCATTGTTTGCTTCATTCATTTAATATTAAATTCACATAATGGCCTAAACTTACGCATTGACGCGATCAGTAATTCTCTGCCAAACCACATCACGTGCTTTGGCAGATGAATTGGTGTGGTGGAGCACTTGCTGCTCCATTTTCAACCCTCGATAGATGATGTCTTTATAGATTCACCGGGAACTCGCTCAACTCTGGGTTACCCAACTCTGGGTTAGTTGAGTTCATTCATAACCGGTGTGTTGGAACCAACTGAGCGGGTTTGGTCGTCATGGGTTCAAGTAACCTCAAGATGAGACTTTAACTCAGTGTTTGTTAAACCTGCTTCTTGGAATACCCCCCTGGTCCTAGATCTCTAGATCTCTAGATCTCTAGATCTCTAGATCCCTAGATCCCTAGATCTCTAGATCTCTAGATCTCTAGATCGACACAGAAACAAACTAGCCACACTCGCTAACGATGCTCCATCGTTGTTTTACCCGCGGTACGGAGGAGGAAACATTTCTGACCAATGAGAGAACAGTTGGTTGGTTTGTTAACAGCTTTGAAGCTACAGACGGTTGTGAACACGAACGCCACAAACGAAACAACTGTATCGATTTAGCCGCTGAATCGGAACAAAACAAACAAAACAAACGGCCACAGGTCTGGAAGTGTCTTAGTGTCTCGATAAGGAAACCTGGGAGTTTTTACCATCGCTATCTGGACTCTTGGAGGACTGATCCTGAGAAAAAGAATCCTCCACAATTCTTCCCGCGACTGCAGATTTAAACAAATCACGTCCCATTTTCGATCAACAGTTTTTCCTCAAATCTGGCACAAACTTGGTGTCAAAGTCCTGGACTTCGCCCTCTTATCTCTCTCATGCAGGAATAAAACTGAATAACTTATCTCTCTCCTGCAGGAATAAAACTAAACAACTTTACAGCCTTCATTTAAAACCGTTTATAGAAGATCATGTCTCAGCTTTAAAGTGTGAAACGTGTTCACTCGTCACGCCGGAGTCTCGAGTTAAAGTCACACGAGACGAAGATACGAGTCTTTGTACGAGCGGAAAACCCGATTTTACACTTTTACACGAGACTCTAAAGATCCCGTTTGAACATTAATAAAACATTTACAGACGTTTAAATCTTACATCGTCTCCGTTTTAACTTTAATAAAACATTTACAGACGTTTAGATCTTACATCGTCTCCGCAGAAACGTCAGCAGAGTCGTCTCCGGATCGGCGTCCCTCTCCACGATCTGGAAATACAATATCAGTCGTTAAAAAGTTAAATCTGGAAAATATCAGTCGTTAAAAAAGGTTAAATCTGGAAAATATCAGTCGTTAAAAAGGTTTTAAAAAAAAATTTTAAATAAAAGAAAAGAAAAAAAAATAAAAAAATAATAAAAAATAAATAATAAGCAAATAAATAATAAAACAAAAGAAAAGAAAAGAAAAAAAAACATAAATAAGTAAAAACGAGCTATACGCATCATAAATAAAGCAAACACAATATCAGTCGTTAAAAAGGTTAAATCTGGAAAATATCAGTCGTTAAAAAGGTTAAATCTAAAAAACACACAATATGAGTGGTTAAAAGTGTGAAATCGTCCACATATGACCCGTTTAAATGAACTTGTTCTTATCTTGTGGGAGATAAATGGGAGATAAATGTGTGAAAACGTCGTCTCACACGAGGACATTCCTGATTAACGACGCCTGAACGTCTCGTGTTCTCGTGAAAAATGTTCATTTACAGACGAACGAACGGCAGAATATTCTCAGTGATGCAAGAAATCAATAGTTTCATTATTTATTATTATTTATATGAATAAATTATATAAATACATTATTTATATAATAATATTATTATATTATATAAATAATAATAAATAATAAAAACGCCCCTACTTGACATTATTGGAATACGTAATTTTTTGCCACATGGGACGTGCGTGCCAAGTTTCACAAGTTTTCGGATAAAATAATAATAATAATAATAATAATAATAATAATAATAATAATAATAATAATAATAATAATAATAATAATAATAATAATAATAATAATATAATAATAATAATAATAATAATAATAATAATAATAATAATAATAATAATATTTTATAATAATAATGATAATAATAATAATAATAATAATAATAATAATAATAATAATAATAATAATAATAATAATAATAATAATGATGATAATAATAATAATAATAATAATAATGATAATAATAATAATAATAATAATAATAATAATAATAATAATAATAATAATAATAATAATAATAATAATAATAATAATAATAATAATAACAATAAAGTTTATAATAATAATAATAATAATAATAATAATAATAATAATAATCATAATAATGATAATCATAATAATGATGATAATAATAATAATAAGAATACTAATAATACCAATAATAATAATAATAATAATAATAATAATAATAATAATAATAATAATAATAATAATAATAATAATAATAAAAGCCTTGCTGCTGCTCGGGCCATAACAAGTAAAATCAATAAATCACTAAATGCTGGAAAGCGTTTAAGTGGGTTAGTGGGTCGAGTGCGGTTCATTCAAGACGAGTTAAGCTGATAAAACATGTGCAGATTATAAAACAATAAAACATGTGCAGATTATCAGCTGATTGGCTGCAGCTCCGATAAGGAAACCAGATTAAATTCATTCTTATTATTATTATTATTACCAGATGAAGTAAAAACCGGAGTTTATCAGAGACGACAGAACGTCTTTAGTCTGAGTTAAAGAGAATCTGATGAGCTTTAACTTCTTATTTAATTACTGTGGAATTACGGGGATCTACGTTTAAAACCATAACTGGTAAAATAGTTTTACTACAAAAACCAGCGATACGCAGCATAAATAAACGGGATATTGCTAATCAAAATAAGCCAAAAATAAAATTAATTAATTAATTTAAAAATATAATCAATTAAAAGATAAATAATTTTTTTTTTAATTAAAAAAAGAAAATAAAAGAAAAAAACAAAAACAAAAAATAATAATAAAAAATAAATAAATTAAATAAATAAATTAAATGTCATTAACTGAAAGGGTGACGGTAGAAGCAACACTTCTATAAACCTTTTACTGGAACATTTCAGGTTACAGCAAATACAAACAAAGACTTTGAAGTGAATTATCAGTAAACTCAAATATCCTAACGTAGATAAAATAAAGAAATGCACAAAGCTCAAAACCCAAAGAATAAACTTAACTTCCCCATCATAGCAAAAAATACAAAGTAGTGCATTGCGCAAAACCCAAAAAATAAACTTACATTTCCCAATGTGGCAATTGCGCAAAACCCAAAAGTGCAGACGTTGCAAACTTTATTTTCCATAACATAACGAGAAATGATGTCATTTTCATAAAGTCTTTTCAGGCTGAATAGTTTCCAACATGAACATGAAACTCTGATCCAGAAAATAAAGACTTTCTGAAGACGGACGAGCTGCACAATCTTACCAGGAATATGTGTCTTATTTCTAGTTAAAATGTCTCATTTTTAGTCCAAAAATCTCATTACACTTAAAACAAGAGTCATTACCAGAAAAATAACTTATTTGACAATTTTCACCTGTTTGTGTAAATTTTGTTTTAAATTTTAAATTTTCACTTGAAATAAATAGAGTCAGTAAAGTAACTTAATCTTTTATTTATTTTTAATTTTTTTTAAATTTTGTTCCTATTTTTTCCCCTTTTTTTCTTTTTAAAGTTAAATTAATTTTGATGAATAAAGTAAACTTAAAGAAAGTTGGAGATAGGGGAGAGGAAAGCAGAACCTGGACCTGGACCTGGACCTGGACCTCTTACCAGGAATATTTGTCTGATTTCTAGTTAAAAATCTCATTACACTTAAAACAAGAGCCATCACCAGAAAAATAACTTGTTATTTGACAATTTTCACCTGTTTCAAGTAAATTTTCACCTGAAATAAGTAGAAAAATCTGCCAGTGGAACCAGATTTATCTTCTCATTACAAGCAAAAAAATCTTGTTCCACTGGCAGATTTTTCTACTTATTTTAAGTGAAAATCTACTTGAAACAGGTGAAAATTGTTGTTTTTTCCAGTGATGAGTCTTTTTTACTAAAACTGACACATTTTAACTAGAAATAAGACACATATTCCAGGTAAGATTGTGAGTTTTTGCAGAGAGTTTTTTCAGTGTAAAACAGAGAGAGTGAGTAATTCCTGGTTACCTTGGTCCCGTTAACGAAGAAGACCAGTTCATCAGAATAAACCAGTTCATCAGAATAAACCAGTTCATCAGAATAGATCTGGGTTTCAGCTCCGGTGGATTCCATGTTCCTGCTGATCAGAGAAAGATCAGACTGAATCTGCTGCTGCAGGAAGATGAACTCTGGACCTTCTAGTCTAGTCCCTCCTACAACCTGGATCCTCCTACCGGACCTGAACCTCCCCCTGGTCCTGGTCCTCCTCCTGGTCCTGAACCTCCTACAATCTAGATCCTCCTCCAATCTGGATCCTCCCCCGGACCTGAACCTCCTACCGGACCTGGACCTCCTACTGACCTGTATCCTCATCTATAAAGCTTGCTTGCGCACAAAAAGGGCTTGAAAATTGCGCAAGCACCTTCTACGCAAATCCTCGGATCTAAAAAGAAAAAACTAACTGAAAAATCTGCTTATCTTTACGGCAACCCTGACCCTCCCGTAAGAATTTACTTAAAACACGGGGAACTGGCGACGCAGGCTGTGAGGTGGTGAAATGAAGCAGATTCATATAATGAGTTTTACGCGCGCGTGAAACCTATGGAGGATTTTTTGTGCCAAAATTAAATAAATAAATACATCATTAATTAAATAAAATGTGAATGAAATATATTATTAATTTATTAAATGTGTCATTAATTAATTAAAATTAGAATTAAATATGTCATTAATTAATTAAAATACAATTCATTTTAAGTAAAAAAATATATTTATTATTTCAGCATTTAATTAATGAATGACACATTTAATTAATGATTTTGTGTTGCTGAATCATGAAATGTAAATGTAAAACTGTCAGTTTCAGCTAACTGTTCTCGCATCGTCTTCGCACAGGTTGTGTCGATGATTTGCAATCACAAGCTGAGCCTACCGTTAGTTTTTAAACTGTAAAAAGTGGGGGGGACAAAAACATGATATTGAAAAGACAGGGGGACATGTCCCCACTGTTGCGCCGGGGCACTCACGGCGTTCCGCGCAGCAACGGCGTGCTGCCACTCACTCGCTGTATTTTATACTATTTATTTTTCTACTTTTACTGTGACCACAAAATAATTTTCCTGTCCTCCACCTCATCCACAACATCTCCATCTCAGATCTCAGATAAATTCAGTGGCACGGTGGCTGGACACATCTCATTCATTCTGACGCCTAACAGGCTGCAGGAGCCGCTGCACATGCTCAGCAGGCTCATTCATATGTATTTATGGTAAAAAGTGGGCGTGTAGAGGGCGGGATATGAGGCGGATTCAGCTGCGCAGCCTTCCAGCTCGACTGGGATTTATGAAGCGAACATTGCGTGCAGGTGTGCTTCACATGGTTTTATTGACCATTTTCGGCTTTTGGGTGTACGTGCACTTTAAGTATGAATTCTACGCAGTCCATTTTAAATGAGGCCCCTGGACCTCCTACAATCTGGATCCTCCTCCTCTTCTTCCTGATCCTCCTCTTTTTCTAATTTTTCTGCATAAATATTAATGGTTAATAATAGGGATGTCCCGATACCATTTTTATCACACTGAGTACGAGTACGATTATTTTAATGTGGGTACTCGCCGATACCGAGTACCGATCCGATACTTCTACCACAAAAAAAACTAGGATAAAAATGCAATGAATTGGAAGATAAAGGTTTTATTTGCAACAGAAATTCAATTTTAAACAAAACTCAGCCGGCCGGTCTTTAGTCTCATCGCAGGAACATCAACTGAGCATGTGCAGGGCTTAAACCTGAACTGAGCATGTGCGGTGCTTCACCTGAACTGAGCATATATATATATGTATATATATATATATATATATATATATATATATATATATATATATATATATATATATATATATATATATATATCATTGTTTTAATAAATTCTTTGTTAATGTTGGGTCTGATGTGGCTAAAAGTATCCCTGATTCAGGAACATCAGAGGAACTATGTGGTGGTCTCATAGAAAGAAATCTTAACTCCATGTTCCTTACAGCAGTAGAGGAGAGAGAGATTATTGAAACTGTCTTAAAACTCAAAAACAAAAAATCAACCGACTGTGACGATATTGATATGACTATTGTAAAGAATGTAATTGAAGGAATTTCGAAACCACTAACGTACATCTGTAATTTATCATTTCAAACCGGTACATTTCCAAATAAAATGAAAATAGCCAAGGTCATTCCATTGCATAAGACTGGGAACAAACACCTCTTTACAAACTACAGACCTGTCTCATTACTCCCACAATTCTCCAAAATATTAGAAAAACTGTTCAATAACCGGCTAGATAAATTCTTGGACAAACACAAATTACTCAATGAAAGTCAATATGGATTCAGATCAAACAGATCAACATCACTGGCATTAACAGAGTCAATAGAGGAAATCACTAATTCATTGGACCAAAAACTGTACACAATTGGAATATTCATAGATATAAAAAAAAGCTTTTGACACAATAAACCACGACATTTTACTCATGAAATTAGAGAGGTATGGTCTCAGGGGAAGGGTATTGGACTGGATGAGGAGTTATCTGACTGACAGGAAACAGTTTGTCAAGCTGGGTGATTTGTTCTCAACATGTTTGGGCATTCCTTGTGGCGTCCCCCAGGGGTCAGTGTTAGGCCCAAAGTTATTAATTCTGTATATTAATGATCTATGCAAGGTGTCAAACATGTTAAAACTGGTTTTATTTGCAGATTATACCAATATTTTTTGTTCCGGCAGTGACCTACAACTTCTAATACATGACATTAACACTGAATTGATCAAATTAAAACTGTGGTTTGATATAAATAAATTAGCATTAAATTTGGGTAAAACAAAAATAATCCTGTTTGGGAATTGCAGAAATGATAAACAACTACAGATTCAACTGGATGGGATGAACATTAGCAGAGTTAATGAAATCAAATTCCTAGGGGTGACAATAGATGACCAAATCAACTGGAAACCACATATCAAACATATACAATCCAAAGTATCAAGAAGCATAGCAGTATTAAATAAAGCAAAACAGGTCCTGGATCATAAATCACTCCGTATTCTCTACTGTTCAATAGTTCTTCCATATATAAGTTACTGTGCAGAGGTTTGGGGCAATAATTACACCAGTACAATACATCCACTAATCATTCTGCAAAAGAAAGCAATAAGGATCATTCATAAGGCAGGTTACAAAGATCACACACATTCATTATTCTTACAATCAAAGTTACTAAAACTCAAAGACATCATAGAACTACAAACAACAAAAATCTTATTCAAAGCTAAAAACAAGCTACTACCAGAAAATATTCTGAAATTATTCACTGTAAGGGAAGGGGGTTATAATTTAAGGGGTAGTTTTAATTTCAAAACTCAGAGAGTGCACACCACTAGAAGATGTTTTAGTATATCAGTGTGTGGTGTCAAATTGTGGAATAGGTTGAGGGAGGAGCACAAGGAATGTTCAAACATAAATCATTTCAAAAACACGTATAGAAAAATATTTTTCACAACGTACAGGGATGAGGGTTATTGACTGTCACCATGTGTTCATTGTTTATGTGTATGTATATATATATATATATATATATATATATATATATATATATATATATATATATATATATATATATATATATATATATATATATATATATATATATATATATATATATGTATATATATATGTATATTTATATATTTTTTCTTTTGTTAATTATTATTTATTTATATGTTGTCAGCACAATTAAGAAATATAACGAAAAAAGAGTGTATGTGTGTGTATGTTTGTGTGTATATGTATATTATGTACGTACAGTATGTGTGTATGTGTGTGTGTGTGTGTGTGTGTGTGTGTGTGTGTGTGTGTGTGTGTGTGTGTGTGTATATATTTATATATAATTAAGAAAAGAGTAATGTAAAAATAAGAAGGACATAAATAAATATTGTTAATATTTTATGGAGAAGGGGCGGGATTAAATAAGTTATACTTCTTCCCACCCCTTTTCGGACATGCAAGTGAAATTACTGTGCTGTTTTTTTTGTTTTATGCTGTTTTTTTGTTTTATTTTGTAAAATTGTCTTGATCGGCCATTTTGTATTATTATTTCTGTTTTACTTGTTCATATTTACGTTATATATCATTTGCATGTTCGGAATAAATCACTAACTAACTAACTATATATATATATGTATATATATACACACACACACACTGGGTCAGCTGACAGTCATGAGACTGTTCTGCATCAACCTTTGATCACAAACACATTCATGGACACATTCATGCTAATTATTAACAGTTTGTTTCTTTGGTCATAAACACATTCATAAACACTTTCATGCGCGTCTTTATGCTAATTATTAACAGTTTTTTCTTCTGCAGGTCAAAAGCCCCAAACTCTGCAGTTCAGATTCACGTGAGACGCCGGAGTCGAGCAGGAAACACCAGGTCAAAAACAATATTTACCCCCCTCACAAAAATAAGAACGGTATTTGTTCTGAAAAATGGTTCAAATGTTATTTTATTGTGTGAAAATTTGTTGATGAGAAAATATGTTTCTCTATTTTTCTTATTTCTGTTTCCCAAGTATATTAGTGCGTTTGTGAATGAATAAATGAGACGTAAAACGTACATTTCTTTGTAGAAAGATGCTTTATGAAAATAAGGACAAAAGAGGAAAAACAAGAGAAAAAAAGAGAAAAAAGAGAAAAAAAGAGAAAAAGATGAAAAAAGGAAAAAATAGAAAAAAGAGGGAAAAACGGAGGAAAAAAATAGAAAAAAAGATGGAAAAAAGAGAAAAAGAAAAGAGGAATAAATGCAAAAAGAGGAAAAAGAAATCTTGGGATGAGACACATGCTGTGGGCTAAATGGGAGAGCTATATAAAAAATGGGGGTGAAATGTTAAGATAGCATAAGACATGAAGAGATCTAAAAGCACCTAAAAGCTTACTGCTCTTAATACTGAGGCGGTCAATGGATTATTTGACGGATATGGAGGAGTATAATAATAATAATAATAATAATAATAATATGGAGGAGTCAACAACTGAACGGGGAGCACTTAGTTTTTTTTTAAATTTTTTTTCTTTTATTTAATTTAATTTTTTTTTTTTTTATTTATTTATTTTTTTTTTAATTATTATTTTATTTATTTATTTATTTATTTATTTTTTTATTATTATCTTTGGAGGTACTGTCATGTACTTGTTTGTTTACTTGCTCTCATGGTGCGTCCCTCTCCCTCTAGTTGTATTGTGTTTATGAAATAAGAATGGAAATAAGGATTTGTGAAAATAGGAATTTTGGCTAATACATAAAAGAGTGAAGTGTAAGGGATGTTTAGGGGAGGGAGGTAACAGGGGGGCTGGAAGGTATTTAAAGGCATGTTAGGCCTCTCTTTGCTTTGTTTGTGTTTGTTGTTTAGATATGTCCTTTTAATTATTCATGTATTTATTTATTTTATTTTCTTCGTGTATATGTTGAGGTTGGTGTCTGTCTTATGTCTATATATGTATATTAGTTTTTTTTTTTTCTGTTGTTATACTGAACGTCACTATGGTGTGGCACATAGAAAAATAAAGTAAAAAAAAAAAAAAAAAAAAAAGAGGAAAAAGAGGAAAAAAAGATGAAAAAAGAGAAAAAATTGAAAAAACGGAAAAAAGAGGGAAAAAGAGAAAAAAGAGAAAAGGGAAAAAAAGATTTAAAAAATTGAAAAAAACAGAAAAATAGAGAAAAAAATAAGAAAAAAAGAGGAAAAAAAGAAGAAAAAAGAGGAAAAAAGTGTGTGAATGAATAAATGAGACGTAAAACGTACATTTCTTTGTAGAAAGATGCTTTATGAAAATAAGGAAAAAGGAGTAAAAAAGGAGAAAAAAGATGAAAAAATAGAAAAAAGGAGATAAAGATGAAAAAAGGAAAAAAAAAAATAAAAAGAGGGAAAAAGGGAGGAAAAAATAGAAAAAAAAGTTGGAAAAAAGAGCAAAAAGAAAAGAGGAAAAAATGAAAAAAGAGGAAAAAAGATGAAAAAAGAGAAAAAATTGAAAAAAGCGGAAAAAATTAAAAAAGAGAAAAATAGAGAAAAAAGAAGAAAAAAAGAGGAAAAAAAGAGGAAATAAGAGAAAAAAAGAGGAAAAAAGAGCGTGTGTGAATGAATAAATGAAACGTAAAACGTACATTTCTTTGCTTTATGAAAATAAGTCAATTTACTTGTATTAGTTTACAGCGCAGTCTTGCCACATCCAATATGGCGGCGACATAATTAAACCGTAGAAGAAGGGAGGCGGACCGAGCCCGAGCCGCCATTAAACCGTAGAAGAAGAAAAGAGGGCGGGGCCCGAACACGGAAGTGATCGGTGCAGCCGCAGTAATAAAGAAATAAGATCATTTTGGAGATAAATCTGTTGTTTTAAGGACGTTTTCTCGGTAAACGCTGCAGGTAAGAACGTTTTTACGTCTTTACTGAGAGTCTTTCTCCGCTGGAGCGAGAAAACCGTTTTTTATCAACGTTTCTGGGAAAGTGTTTTTCTCTGAATGTTGTAAACAAACCCCGGTTTTTAAGCGAAAAATCACCGATTGAAATATTGAAATATTGAAATGTTGAAATTGAAATATTGACATTGAAATCTTTATTTCGAGCGTATTAATTATAAACACACACAAAAAAAAACAATGACCCTAAACATCAGAAAATAAGTCACATAAACAGTCTTTAAACCAGTCAAAGGGAAATAAACCGTAAAAACTTAGAGTTCTAACGCTGTTATTACAGTTTCTAGTTAACTTTGCTTGAATAAGAAATAAAAATAAAATAAAAACTGCAAGCTTTACTTTATCTTTGTCTTTTTTTTTGTCTTGCTGATATTTAAAGATCATTTATTTTTGTCAAACCAGTATTTTATTTTAATGGATTCCGATGTGAACGTTTCCAAAAGCTGCTGGAGATTCTGATGAAAAATGGAAATAAACTGGTTCTGGCTCCGTCCGTGTGGATTATATTATTATTGATTATATTATTATTGATTATGTTATTATTGATTATATTATTATTGATTATATTATTATTGATTATATTATTATTGATTATATTATTATAGTTTATATTATTATTGATTTTATTATTATTATTATTGTTATTATTATTATTATTATTATTATTATTATTATAGATTATATTATTTATTATTTTATTATAGATTATATTATTATTGATTATATTTTTATAGATTATATTATTATTGGCTATTTTATTTTTGATTATTTTATTATTGATTATATTATTACTATTATTATACATTATATTATTATTGATTATATTATTATTGATTATATTATTATTGATTATATTTTTATTGATTATATTTTTATAGATTATATTATTATTGATTATATTTTTATAGATTATATTATTATTATTATAGATTATATTATTATAGATTAAATTATTATTGATTATATTATTATTATAGATTACATTATTATTGATTATATTATTATTGATTATATTATTATAGATTATATTATTATTATATATTATATTATTATTGTTTATATTAGTATAGTTTATATTATTATTATTGATTATATTATTATAGATTATATTATTATTATTATTATTATAGATTATATTATTATTGTTTATATTATTATTGATTATATTATTATTATAGATTATATTATTATTGATTATATTATTATAGATTATATTATTATTTATCAAATTATTATTGATTATATTATTATAGATTATATTATTATTGATTATATTATATATGGATATTAGTGGAGTCTCTATCTATCCAGCAGAAACAGCCGGACTCTGGGTTTCTGGCTCCTTAAATGACCTATTATGGATCTAATATCTATTTTAAATAGGCCTTGAATGTCTTAAAAACAAGCTTTTGATTGTTTTTGCTGAATAAATTATAAATTCAGCCTCTGATCCATGTCTTTATCTTCCCATTCTCTAACCTCATTATCTATGCAGGATTCTGAGTGGGCGGGGCTATGATAATGAGGCTCTGTGCTGATTGGCTGGTGGATTCTGAGGGGGCAGGGCTATGATAATCAGAGCGATGGATAAAACAGAGTGGCGACAACTTTTGTTCTCGCCGCCAGAGCGGTCACGTGGTTCATGGAGGCCCCGCGAGTTCCAAAACAAAGCAGCGCTGTCATGTTAGTCTATGGGACAGACAGCAGTGAGCTCGTTTTTGACCGGTAAATATTAAAATAAACCGTACACAAGTACATTTACAGCTGATAATGAATCACTGGGAATATATCAATGTCAGTTACGACAACTAAAAGCCTAATTAGACAAGCTTTTCTGTGTTATTTTGGGGGGAGGGAAAACTTCACTTCATGGATTGCAGATAAATTAGCAATTGAACTGTAATCTGGTGCAATGCATCTCTTGTGTAGTTACATGAGATTAATGTAAACGATTTATTAAGTGTCTGTGAGAACAAGTAAAATAATTAAAAGAAAATGTATGAAGGCTCTTACATCACAGAAAAATATGTTTTTCATTACGGAAGAACAATTTTATTTAACAGAGACTGTATTCCAGCATTAGGACAGCAGAACAAAGGTGGGGCTACGAAATGTCTTTTCTTACAGTGGAACACAAGCTGCTTTTACACAATTACAGAGAATATGAGCATATATTTTATTAGAATACCTGCTAAGGGGCAGGATGGATGTAATCAGTGTAATAATAATAATAATACATTTTATTTGTAAAGCACTTTTCATAAAATAATCTTAAAGTGCTAACATAAACAAAGGGAATAATTTCAAGACACATAAAAGACCAGGAGTAAAAAGCATAAAAACATCTATATAAGACCAGGGAAAGCCTTCCTGAACAAAAAAGTTTTAAGCCCCTTTTTAAAAAGGTGTCCAGTGTAGTGTTTGACCCAACAAAATAAAAGTGTCAATTAAATATACACACCACTACAAAGTATTCAACTACACTGTGTGCACAATTTGTTAGGAAAGTTGTATTTTTTAAGCTTTATTTTATTATTTAACAACTGCAGTGCTCTCAGTCAATCAGAAATGTTAATAATAATAATCAAGGTGACATCTGACAAGCTTTTTTTTTTAAATATTTATTATTGTATGTAGAACAGTGATCATACCATGGTTGGCTGTGCAGCATTTGGGTGCACAAAATTATTTTGCTGCTTATGTAATTTATAGGCAGTACTGGAGTTGAGGGGGGATGAGGGGGGATGGCATCCCCCCTGAAATAAAAACGGTCCAAATCATCCCCCCTGTAAAACTGCCATCCCTCCTTTCCATCCCTTATGTCATTTCATGAATGAATGTGGTTTTACTGCTATTTCAACATTTAGAGTCATCACCAGAAAAATAACACCAGAAAAATAACTTATTTAACAATTTTCACCTGTTTCAAGTAAATTTTCACTTGAAATAAGTAGAAAAATCTGCCAGTGGGACAAGATTTATCTTCTCATTACAAGCAAAAGAATCTTGTTCCACTGGCAGATTTTTCTACTTCTACTTTTTCTACTTTCTACTCTTTCTACTACTGAAAACCTACTTGAAACAGATGAAAATTGTTGTTTTTTCCAGTGATGAGTCTTGTTTTAAGTGTAATGAGATTTTTTTACTAAAATTAGACATTTTAACTAGAAATAAGACAAATATTCTTGTTAAGATTTTGAGTTTTTGCAGTGATCCATTATACTTATCCTGTGAAGGACAGAGTCATATTGATAAGTTCAGAAAAGTGTTTTTTATTGTTGTGTTTTGATGTATTTGATGTAAGCCCAGTGGATATTTAAAGCTTACAGAAGGCTGCATTTAACTGCTGCTATGTCATTCCTGCAGTATTTCTGCAGGTGTTTTGGTCACTGCTATTATTTTTAATATATTATATTATTTGTAATCAGCACAAATTATCTGTCCCCATATGATCAAATCCACCATCCCCCCTGATTTTTTTTTACAACTCGAGTACTGTTTACAGCTACCCCACTTGTGGAGTCTATCGACAGCAGAAACTTCACAAGGCTCGTTCAGGATTACCTTTAAAATAATTAAACTCAACATCCCATATAAACATGTAATTTGTTTTTAAATCAGAGGTTAACAATATAAATAATTCAGTGGTAACCGGTGATCTACTGCCGCAGTGTTTAAACCACTGTGCAATGTTTTGGCCTATTAAATGTATGAATTTAAAAATTGAAAAAATTCATATCTAACATAAAAAACGCCTCCGATATAATAACTACACATAATGACTTAAAATTGGTCGGTATTTCATCGCCTTAACTCAGGAGTTTCTCGACGTGCGGCCACTGAAATCAACGGGATCCAACGGGATCGACGCCACTTATGGAACTATAGACTAACCCTAACCCTAACTACAGAGGGCTCCATAACCCGGAAGTGCGGGTTACAACGGAGTCCTATGGAACTGTCGCCACTCTGTTTTATCCATCGCTCTGATGATAATGAGGCTCTGTGCTGATTGGCTGGTGGATTCTGAGGGGGCAGGGCTATGATAAAGAGGCTCTGATTGGCTGGTGGATTCTGAGAAAAAAAAACTTTATATATGTTAAAGACAAAAAAAACTTTATATATGTTAAAGACAAAAAAAACTTTATATATGTTAAAGACAGAAAAAACTTTATATATGTTAAACACAAAAAACACTTTATATATGTTAAAGACAAAAAACACTTTATATATGTTAAAGACAGAAAACACTTTATATATGTTAAAGACAAAAAACACTTTATATATGTTAAAGACAAAAAACACTTTATATATGTTAAAGACAAAAAACACTTTATATATGTTAAAGACAAAAAACACTTTATATATGTTAAAGACAAAAAACACTTTATATATGTTAAAGACAGAAAAAACTTTATATATGTTAAACACAAAAAACACTTTATATATGTTAAAGACAAAAAACACTTTATATATGTTAAAGACAAAAAACACTTTATATATGTTAAAGACAAAAAACACTTTATATATGTTAAACACAAAAAACACTTTATATATGTTAAAGACAGAAAAAAAATCACTTTATATATGTTAAAGACAAAAAACACTTTATATATGTTAAAGACAGAAAAAAAATCACTTTATATATGTTAAAGACAAAAAACACTTTATATATGTTAAAGACAGAAAAAAAATCACTTTATATTTCAATGACGCTCTTCTCTCCTCCTCAGCAGCTGCTAGTTCCTGTTTGACCCCCGGAGTTCCCGCCCCCCCGGTGACCCCTGACCCCCGGTGACCCCTGACCCCCCGTGACCCCCCGGTGACCCCTGACCCCCCGTGATGGAGGAGACGAGCCGCGAGGCGGTTGCCACGGCGGTGCAGCGCGTGGCCGGGATGCTGCAGCGCTCCGACCAGCTGGACAAGGTGGAGCAGTACCGGAGGAGGGAGGCCCGCAAGAAGGCCTCGGTGGAGGCCCGGCTCAAGGTGAGGGGGGGACAGGGTCCTGGGGGGACCTGGACCTGGACCTGGGGGGTCCTGGGGGGACCTGGACCTGGACATGGACCTGGGGGGACCGGGGGGGACCGGGGACCTGGGGGTGGAGCAGTACCGGAGGAGGGAGGCCCGCAAGAAGGCCTCGGTGGAGGCCCGGCTCAAGGTGAGGGGGGGACCTGGACCTGGACCTGGACCTGGACCTGGACCTGGGGGGTCCTGGGGGGACCTGGACCTGGACATGGACCTGGGGGGACCGGGGGGGACCGGGGACCTGGGGGTGGAGCAGTACCGGAGGAGGGAGGCCCGCAAGAAGGCCTCGGTGGAGGCCCGGCTCAAGGTGAGGGGCTGGACCTGGACCTGGACCTGGACCTGGACCTGGACCTGGGGGGTCCTGGGGGGACCTGGACCTGGACATGGACCTGGGGGGACCGGGGGGGACCGGGGACCTGGGGGTGGAGCAGTACCGGAGGAGGGAGGCCCGCA
Organism: Cololabis saira; assembly: GCF_033807715.1. Lineage (NCBI taxonomy): Eukaryota > Metazoa > Chordata > Actinopteri > Beloniformes > Belonidae > Cololabis > Cololabis saira. The sequence continues at coordinate 1,189,106 of NC_084596.1, read as the reverse complement.
AGAAGGCCTCGGTGGAGGCCCGGCTCAAGGTGAGGGGCTGGACCTGGACCTGGGGGGACCTGGACATGGACCTGGACCTGGACCTGGGGGGACCTGGACCTGGACCTGGACCTGGACCTGGGGGGACCTGGACCTGGACCTGGACCTGGACCTGGGGGGACCGGGGGGGACCGGGGACCTGGGGGTGGAGCAGTACCGGAGGAGGGAGGCCCGCAAGAAGGCCTCGGTGGAGGCCCGGCTCAAGGTGAGGGGGGGGTCTGGACCGGGACCTGGACCTGGAAAAAAAAGTGGAAATGACGAGAAAAAAGTCACAGTGTCAAGAATAAAAAAGGAAAGAAAGAATAAAAAAAGATTTTTCGTGCGTTTTTTCCGTACGTTTTTTCGTACGTTTTTTCGTGCGTTTTTTGGTACGTTTTTTCGTGCGTTTTTTTGTACGTTTTTTCGTGCGTTTTTTTGTACGTTTTTTCGTACGTTTTTTCGTGCGTTTTTTGGTACGTTTTTTCGTGCGTTTTTTTGTACGTTTTTTCGTGCGTTTTTTCGTGCGTTTTTTCGTACAATTTAATATATATTAAAAACATTAATAACTAGGAATTTCCTGGTTCTTTTTTGGCCGATACCGATGTTTTGAAAATGCTGTTTTAACTAGTTTTAAGCAGCGTTTTCTTCCACCCCGTGACGCTAACGTAGCTCTGGTTCCCTCTGGCCCTCCGGTGTCTCATCGTGGTTCCCTCTGGTCCCCCGGTGTCTCATCGTGGTTCCCTCTGGTCCTCCGGTGTCTCATCGTGGTTCCCTCTGGTGTCTCATCGTGGTTCCCTCTGGTCCCCCGGTGTCTCATCGTGGTTCCCTCTGGTGTCTCATCGTGGTTCCCTCTGGTCCCCCGGTGTCTCATCGTGGTTCCCTCTGGTCCCCCGGTGTCTCATCGTGGTTCCCTCTGGTCCCCCGGTGTCTCATCGTGGTTCCCTCTGGTCCCCCGGTGTCTCATCGTGGTTCCCTCTGGTCCTCCGGTGTCTCATCGTGGTTCCCTCTGGTCCCCCGGTGTCTCATCGTGGTTCCCTCCGGTGTCTCATCGTGGTTCCCTCTGGTCCCCCGGTGTCTCATCGTGGTTCCCTCTGGTCCCCCGGTGTCTCATCGTGGTTCCCTCTGGTCCTCCGGTGTCTCATCGTGGTTCCCTCTGGTCCTCCGGTGTCTCATCGTGGTTCCCTCTGGTGTCTCATCGTGGTTCCCTCTGGTGTCTCATCGTGGTTCCCTCTGGTCCCCCGGTGTCTCATCGTGGTTCCCTCTGGTCCCCCGGTGTCTCATCGTGGTTCCCTCTGGTCCCCCGGTGTCTCATCGTGGTTCCCTCTGGTCCCCCGGTGTCTCATCGTGGTTCCCTCTGGTCCTCCGGTGTCTCATCGTGGTTCCCTCTGGTCCCCCGGTGTCTCATCGTGGTTCCCTCTGGTGTCTCATCGTGGTTCCCTCTGGTGTCTCATCGTGGTTCCCTCTGGTCCCCCGGTGTCTCATCGTGGTTCCCTCTGGTCCCCCGGTGTCTCATCGTGGTTCCCTCTGGTGTCTCATCGTGGTTCCCTCTGGTCCCCCGGTGTCTCATCGTGGTTCCCTCTGGTCCCCTGGTGTCTCACCGTGGTTCCCTCTGGTCCTCCGGTGTCTCATCGTGGTTCCCTCTGGTCCTCCGGTGTCTCATCGTGGTTCCCTCTGGTCCCCCGGTGTCTCATCGTGGTTCCCTCTGGTCCTCCGGTGTCTCATCGTGGTTCTCCTCCGGTGTCTCATCGTGGTTCCCTCTGGTCCCCCGGTGTCTCATCGTGGTTCTCCTCCGGTGTCTGCAGGCGGCCATCCAGTCCCAGCTGGACGGCGTGAGGACGGGGCTGCTGCAGCTGCACACGGCCCTGCTGGACGTGCAGGACATCCAGGGCTCTCTGGGGGACGTGAGCGACGACTGGAGGAAAAGCATCAGCACCATCGAGAGCCTGAAGGACGTGAAGGACGCCGTGGTGCAGCACAGCCAGCTAGCATCCGCCGTGGAGAACCTGAAGAACATCTTCTCTGGTGGGTTAGGGTTAGGCTAGGCTAGGCTAGGCTGGGCGGTGCTAGGCTAGGCTAGGCTAACCTAAGCTAACCTCTCCTCTCCCCCCAGTCCCGGAGATCGTGCTGGACACCCAGCAGCTCATCGAGCAGGCGGAGCTGCTGCAGGCCCTCGGTGCTAGGCTAGGCTAGGCTAGGCTAGGCTAGGCTAGGCTAGGCTAACCTAACCTCTCCTCTCCCCCCAGTACCAGAGATCGTGCTGGACACCCAGCAGCTCATCGAGCAGGCGGAGCTGCTGCAGGCCCTCGGTGCTATGCTAGGCTAGGCTAGGCTAACCTAAGCTAACCTCTCCTCTCCCCCCAGTACCAGAGATCGTGCTGGACACCCAGCAGCTCATCGAGCAGGCGGAGCTGCTCCAGGCCCTCGGTGCTAGGCTATGCTAGGCTAGGCTAGGCTAGGCTAACCTAAGCTAACCTCTCCTCTCCCCTCCCCCCAGTCCCGGAGATCGTGCTGGACACCCAGCAGCTCATCGAGCAGGCGGAGCTGCTGCAGGCCCTCGGTGGCGGTGCTAGGCTAGGCTAGGCTAGGCTAAGCTAACTTCTCCTCTCCCCCCAGTACCAGAGATCGTGCTGGACACCCAGCAGCTCATCGAGCAGGGGGAGCTGCTGCAGGCCCTCTGTGGCGGTGCTAGGCTAGGCTAGGCTAGGCTAACCTCTCCTCTCCCCCCAGTACCAGAGATCGTGCTGGACACCCAGCAGCTCATCGAGCAGGGGGAGCTGCTCCAGGCTCACAGGAAGCTGATGGAGCTGGAGAGTTCCAGAGACGACCTGATGTACGAGCAGTTCAGGATGGACAGCAGGAACACCAGCGACATGAGCCTCATCCGGATCTACTTCCAGGACGTGAGTGGATGAATGGATGAATGAGCCTCATCAGGATCTACTTCCAGGACGTGAGTGGATGAATGGATGAATGAGCCTCATCCGGATCTACTTCCAGGACGTGAGTGGATGAATGGATGAATGAGCCTCATCCGGATCTACTTCCAGGACGTGAGTGGATGAATGGATGAATGGATGAATGAGCCTCATCAGCATCTACTTCCAGGACGTGAGTGGATGAATGGATGAATGAGCCTCATCCGGATCTACTTCCAGGACGTGAGTGGATGAATGGATGAATGAGCCTCATCAGGATCTACTTCCAGGACGTGAGTGGATGAATGGATGAATGAGCCTCATCAGGATCTACTTCCAGGACGTGAGTGGATGAATGGATGAATGAGCCTCATCAGGATCTACTTCCAGGACGTGAGTGGATGAATGGATGAATGGATGAATGAGCCTCATCAGGATCTATTTCCAGGACGTGAGTGGATGAATGGATGAATGAGTCTCATCAGGATCTATTTCCAGGACGTGAGTGGATGAATGGATGAGAGGATGGATGGATGGTGGTTGATGAATGAATGAATGTCCTCTGCAGGTCCAGGCCCTCTCTGATGAATGGATGAACCTGATGAATGGATGAATCTCTCTGCAGGTCCAGGCCCTCTCAGACGAGCTAGCTAAGCAGCTGTGGATGCTGCTGCAGCGCTCCCTGGTGACGGTGTGATTAGTTGATGGTTGATGAATGGATGAACCTGATGAATGGATGAATGTCTCTGCAGGTCCAGGCCCTCTCTGATGAATGAGTGAATGTCTCTGCAGGTCCAGGCCCTCTCTGATGAATGAGTGAATGTCTCTGCAGGTCCAGGCCCTCTCTGATGAATGAGTGAATGTCTCTGCAGGTCCAGGCCCTCTCAGACGAGCTAGCGAAGCAGCTGTGGATGCTGCTGCAGCGCTCCCTGGTGACGGTGTGATTAGTTGATGGTTGATGAATGGATGAACCTGATGAATGAGTGAATGTCTCCTCAGGTCCAGGCCCTCTCTGACGAGCTAGCGAAGCAGCTGTGGATGCTGCTGCAGCGCTCCCTGGTGACGGTGTGATTAGTTGATGGTTGATGAATGAGTGAAACTGATGAATGAGTGAATGTCTCCTCAGGTCCAGGCCCTCTCTGACGAGCTAGCTAAGCAGCTGTGGATGCTGCTGCAGCGCTCCCTGGTGACGGTGTGATTAGATGATGGTTGATGGTTGATGAATGGATGAACCTGATGAATGAGTGAATGTCTCTGCAGGTCCAGGCCCTCTCTGATGAATGGATGAATGTCTCCTCAGGTCCAGGCCCTCTCAGACGAGCTAGCGAAGCAGCTGTGGATGCTGCTGCAGCGCTCCCTGGTGACGGTGCGCAGAGACCCCACCATGGTGGTGTCGGTGGTTCGGATCATCGAGAGGGAGGAGAAGATCGACCGACGCATGGTGGACCGACGCAAGCAGACGGGATTCATCCCCCCGGGGAGGCCCAAGAGGTGGAAGGACAAGATGTTTGAGGTTAGAGACCGATGGAAGGACAGGATGTTTGAGGTTAGAAACCCAAGATGTTTGAGGTTAGAGACCCCAGAGGTCGAAGGACAAGATGTTTGAGGTTAGAGACCGATGGAAGGACAAGATGTTTGAGGTTAGAGACCGATGGAAGGACAAGATGTTTGAGGTTAGAGACCGATGGAAGGACAAGATGTTTGAGGTTAGAGACCGATGGAAGGACAAGATGTTTGAGGTTAGAAACAAAAACCCAAGAGGTGGAAGGACAAGATGTTTGAGGTTAGAGACCCAAGATGTTTGAGGTTAGAAACCCAAGATGTTTGAGGTTAGAGACCCAAGAGGTGGAAGGACAAGATGTTTGAGGTTAGAGACCCAAGAGGTGGAAGGACAAGATGTTTGAGGTTAGAAACAGAAACCCAAGAGGTTTGAGGTTAGAAACCCAAGATGTTTGAGGTTAGAAACCCAAGAGGTTTGAGGTTAGAAACCCAAGATGTTTGAGGTTAGAGACCCAAGAGGTGGAAGGACAAGATGTTTGAGGTTAGAGACCGATGGAAGGACAAGATGTTTGAGGTTAGAAACCCAAGAGGTTTGAGGTTAGAAACCCAAGATGTTTGAGGTTAGAAACCCAAGAGGTTTGAGGTTAGAAACCCAAGATGTTTGAGGTTAGAAACCCAAGATGTTTGAGGTTAGAAACCCAAGAGGTTTGAGGTTAGAAACCCAAGATGTTTGAGGTTAGAAACCCAAGATGTTTGAGGTTAGAAACCCAAGAGGTTTGAGGTTAGAGACCGATGGAAGGACAAGATGTTTGAGGTTAGAAACTGTTAGAAACCCAAGAGGTTTGAGGTTAGAAACCCAAGATGTTTGAGGTTAGAAACCCAAGAGGTTTGAGGTTAGAAACCCAAGATGTTTGAGGTTAGAAACCCAAGAGGTTTGAGGTTAGAAACCCAAGATGTTTGAGGTTAGAAACCCAAGATGTTTGAGGTTAGAAACCCAAGAGGTTTGAGGTTAGAGACCGATGGAAGGACAAGATGTTTGAGGTTAGAAACTGTTAGAAACCCAAGAGGTTTGAGGTTAGAAACCCAAGATGTTTGAGGTTAGAAACACAAGGTGTTTGAGGTTAGAAACACAAGGTGTTTGAGGTTAGAGACCCAAGATGTTTGAGGTTAGAAACCCAAGATGTTTGAGGTTAGAAACCCAAGGTGTTTGAGGTTAGAAACCCAAGGTGTTTGAGGTTAGAAACCCAAGATGTTTGAGGTTAGAAACCCAAGATGTTTGAGGTTAGAAACCCAAGATGTTTGAGGTTAGAAACCCAAGATGTTTGAGGTTAGAAACCCAAGATGTTTGAGGTTAGAAACCCAAGATGTTTGAGGTTAGAGACCCAAGATGTTTGAGGTTAGAAACCAGCAGGAAGGACCAGATGTTTGAGGTTAGAAACCAGCACAGTTCATCCAAGTGAGGTCCGCGGTAGCTGGCGCTCAAACCCGACGTCCTTGTCAGGGGGGCTGGGGGGGAGCTCCTCAGCCAAAAGTCCTTGGTGTAATCAGGCAGCTACAGGTACAGTTCTGGGAGGAAGATCCGCTGGTGTTCGTGGGAGAAGGGGAGGGGTTGGGCAGAGTCGTCTTGTTTACATTCCACCAGGGAGATTGTGACAGGAGAGGCCTGCCAAGCCGATCCGTCAAGGGCAAATTATAGAATCAACAATTCTTTAGATCAGGCAGCCCAGTAATTTTCCGTCTGCCTTCAGTCTCTGGTTCATCAATGGCAACTCCAATCAGACGAATTTGTGATCAATCCCCGCCAAGCCGAGTACCCAGAACGGCTGTCACCGACTTACGAGATTGTCGATAGGCCAGGAAAATCCCCACTCCAATTAGAAGAAATCCTGCTATCATAAATCCAATTATGAAGCATCTTCAACGTCCTCGACGGTTAAGATCTTGAGGCACAACGGTTTCCAGTATTTGTAGGAATCCATTGTGTATCCAGAAAAAAATGTCCCATCAGGGCAAGAGGGCTCCCTTACCCCCCGACTTCTGGTCACAAAAATTGACATTGACAATTGTCAATTGTGTTGAGAGACCAGTTAATCAATTCCATGATTGTAGAGTGATGATGGTTGTGGTCCTGGTCCAGGTTCTGGAGGGGACCGTCTCCACCCGGATCGAGGGGACCCAGGCCGTCACCAGAGAGGCTGATAAGATGTGGCTGGTCCGTCTGCTGGAAATCACCAGGAAATACGTGGTGGACGATCTGGTGGTGGTGAAGAACCTGCTGGTGCAGTGTTTCCCCCCGCACTACAACACCTTCAACAGGTAACCATTCACTCATTCATACGTTCACACCTTCACCAGGTATTCACACGTTCATCAGGTTCATACGTTCACCAGGTTCACCTGGTTCATACGTTCACCTCCCTAACCTCCACTACATCTGGTGGTGGTGAAGAACCTGCTGGTGCAGTGTTTCCCCCCGCACTACAACACCTTCAACAGGTATTCACTCGTTCATAAGGTTCATACCTTCACCAGGTTCACACCTTCACCAGGTTCACACCTTCACCAGGTAACCATTCACACCTGGTCTTGGTTTCTCCGTGTTTAGAAGAACTTCCTGGACTCAAAAGTCCAGGATTCCTTGTGAAGATTCCTGTTCCGTTTGATGGGGATATTCCGTCTGGCGTTTACATGACCCAATAGGAGCAAATTCCGGTTATTCAGAGGGTTATTGGTGTTTCCATGGCCGTGTAACCGGGTTATTGCTGATATTCCGGTTTTAAAAAGGGTTATTGATGCTGGAAATGCAGTCACTGTTGTCTTCTGTTGTCTTCTGTTCCAGGTTCTTCAGGCTCTACCACGCCGCCGTCTCACTGTTGTCTTCGTTGTCTTGTGTTCCAGGTTCTTCAGACTCTACCACGCCGCCGTCTCACTGTTGTCTCACTGTTGTCTTCGTTGTCCTCTGTTCCAGGTTCTTCAGACTCTACCACACCGCCGTCTCCGCCCGGGTCAAAGAACTGGCCTTTGAAGATCTGGAGGCCAATGAGATCGTCTCCCTGCTCACCTGGGTGCTCAACACCTACAAGAGGTTAGTGCTCAACACCTACAAGAGGTTGTTCCAAAACCCCCAAAACACCTACAAGAGGTTAGTGCTCAACACCTACAAGAGGTTAGTGCTCAACACCTACAAGAGGTTAGTGCTCAACTCCTACAAGAGGTTAGTGCTCAACTCCTACAAGAGGTTAGTGCTCAACACCTACAAGAGGTTAGTGCTCAACACCTACAAGAGGTTAGTGCTCAACACCTACAAGAGGTGAGTGCTCAACACCTACAAGAGGTTGTTCCAAAACCCCCAAAACACCTACAAGAGGTTGGTCCAAAAACACCTACAAGAGGTTAGTGCTCAACACCTACAAGAGGTTAGTCCAAAACACAACACCTACAAGAGGTTAGTGCTCAACTCCTACAAGAGGTTAGTGCTCAACACCTACAAGAGGTTAGTGCTCAACACCTACAAGAGGTTAGTCCAAAAACTCCTACAAGAGGTTGGTCCAAAAACTCCTACAAGAGGTTGGTCCAAAAACTCCTACAAGAGGTGAGTGCTCAACACCTACAAGAGGTTAGTGCTCAACTCCTACAAGAGGTTGGTGCAAAAACTCCTACAAGAGGTTAGTGCTCAACACCTACAAGAGGTTAGTGCTCAACTCCTACAAGAGGTGAGTGCTCAACACCTACAAGAGGTTAGTGCTCAACACCTACAAGAGGTTAGTCCAAAAACTCCTACAAGAGGTTGGTCCAAAAACTCCTACAAGAGGTGAGTGCTCAACACCTACAAGAGGTTAGTGCTCAACTCCTACAAGAGGTTGGTGCAAAAACTCCTACAAGAGGTTAGTGCTCAACACCTACAAGAGGTTAGTGCTCAACTCCTACAAGAGGTGAGTGCTCAACACCTACAAGAGGTTAGTGCTCAACACCTACAAGAGGTTAGTGCTCAACACCTACAAGAGGTTAGTGCTCAACTCCTACAAGAGGTGAGTGCTCAACACCTTCAAGAGGTTAGTGCAAAAACTCCTACAAGAGGTTAGTGCTCAACACCTACAAGAGGTTAGTGCTCAACACCTACAAGAGGTTAGTGCTCAACACCTACGAGAGGTTAGTGCTCAACACCTACAAGAGGTTAGTGCTCAACACCTACAAGAGGTTAGTGCTCAACACCTACAAGAGGTTGGTCCAAAAACCCCCAAAACACCTACAAGAGGTTGGTCCAAAACACCTACAAGAGGTTGGTCCAAAAACACCTACAAGAGGTTGGTCCAAAAACACCTACAAGAGGTTGGTCCAAAAACACCTACAAGAGGTTGGTCCAAAAACTCCTACAAGAGGTTGGTCCAAAAACTCCTACAAGAGGTTGGTCCAAAAACACCTACAAGAGGTTGGTCCAAAAACACCTACAAGAGGTTGGTCCAAAAACTCCTACAAGAGGTTGGTCCAAAAACACCTACAAGAGGTTGGTCCAGAACCACCTACAAGAGGTTGGTCCAAAAACTCCTACAAGAGGTTGGTCCAAAAACATTTACAAGAGGTTGGTCCAAAAACACCTCCAAGAGGTTGGTCCAAAAACACCTACAAGAGGTTGGTCCAAAAACACCTACAAGAGGTTGGTCCAAAAACACCTACAAGAGGTTGGTCCAAAACCACCTACAAGAGGTTGGTCCAAAACTCCTACAAGAGGTTGGTCCAAAAACACCTACAAGAGGTTGGTCCAAAAACACCTCCAAGAGGTTGGTCCAAAAACACCTACAAGAGGTTGGTCCTCAACTCCTACAAGAGGTTGGTCCAAAAACATTTACAAGAGGTTGGTCCAAAAACACCTACAAGAGGTTGGTCCAAAAACACCTACAAGAGGTTGGTCCAAAAACACCTACAAGAGGTTGGTCCAAAAACTCCTGCAAGAGGTTGGTCCAAAAACATTTACAAGAGGTTGGTCCAAAAACACCTACAAGAGGTTGGTCCAAAAACACCTACAAGAGGTTGGTCCAAAAACACCTACAAGAGGTTGGTCCAAAAACTCCTACAAGAGGTTGGTCCAAAAACACCTACAAGAGGTTGGTCCAAAAACACCTACAAGAGGTTGGTCCAAAAACTCCTACAAGAGGTTGGTCCAAAAACACCTACAAGAGGTTGGTCCAAAAACACCTACAAGAGGTTGGTCCAAAAACTCCTACAAGAGGTTGGTCCAAAAACACCTACAAGAGGTTGGTCCAAAACACCTACAAGAGGTTGGTCCAAAAACTCCTACAAGAGGTTGGTCCAAAAACACCTACAAGAGGTTGGTCCAAAAACACCTACAAGAGGTTGGTCCAAAAACTCCTACAAGAGGTTGGTCCAAAACACCTACAAGAGGTTGGTCCAAAAACACCTACAAGAGGTTGGTCCAAAAACTCCTACAAGAGGTTGGTCCAAAACACCTACAAGAGGTTTGTAGGAGAGGAGCTTTATGTGGACCTGGGGACACTAGGGACCCTGGTGTTCCTGGTACCCCCAGGGTCCCCGGTGTCCCTGCAGTAGGACTGACCCCCCTATGCCCCCTCTGTTTTTCCAGCGTGGAGATGATGGGTCACCCTGATCTCAGCTCGGAGTGCGACATCAACCAGCTGGAGAATCTGCTGCCGCAGGAAGTGGTGGACAATCTGCTCAGCAAATACGTGCAGACGTTCACGGTGAGAACCCGGGGACCCTGCAGGAGGGAAGTGGGTCCTGGTCCAGGTCCACGTAGAACCGGTCCAGGTCTAACTGTGGTTCTCCTCCAGTCCAACATCACCGGCTGGCTCCGTAAGGCCCTGGAGACGGACAGGAAGGACTGGCAGAAGGACAGCGAGCCGGAGGCCGATCAGGACGGATATTACCAGACCAGCCTGCCGGCCATCGTCTTCCAGGTACCGGGGGGTCTGGGGGGGAGGGCGGGTCAGGGGGATCCAGGGTTCCAGGGAGACCCCACACCAGCAACGACGTAGGCAGGGTCGGTGCCAGAGCAAATATTCAGAGGGGGCACGAGGCTTATTAGGACGGGCATCAAATCAGTCGTGTAGGACAGCATTTTAAGGAAAGAAGTGCATTCTCACTGCTTTCCTATTAATAATCTGTCTAAAACATGTGGAGAAATCAAATCACTTAGATGTAAATAATGCAAGGAAGCGCACATTTTACTTTGACCGAAAACATTTTACTCATAACACACAACGAGGTCACATACATGTTTTCAATATGTCAAGTTGATCCGTTCATGCCCCGACAGAGCGGGGGAACGGGGGAACTGCTGCGCCGGGCGAAGCGCAAAGTGGGGCACAGGTTTTTGCGCAGAGCGAAGCGACCGGTGTACAGAGCGAGATGGCAGAGTCTAGAAGTCAGGCTCTGTTGAAGGGGCTGACTGGACAGACTGCCACCAGGATGGCTGAGTTAGTTAGAGAAATAACAGGCAGAAAACAGGTGAAAACAGTTGCGGCTACAAACAACAAAATTGGCACACATACTCCTTGAGGGTTGCTCTTTTGATAAAACCATTGTGCCAAGAAAACCACACACAAAACCTCTAACAATACTAAAGTATACACTGCCATCCATTTTACCAGTGTCAAACATAACAAAAAAAACTCAAATTTAGCAGAATATTAGGATTCTGGGACTGATAGATGGTACAAGGAAGCCAATGTGTAAGTCCATGGGTCCAACCCGAAAAAACCCGAAACACACCCGAAAATAAACCCGAAAAAACCCGAAACACACCCGAAAATAAACCCCAAAAAACCCGAAACACCCGAAAATAAACCCCAAAAAAACCCCAAAAAACCAACCCAATTTAGATTCTACATAGTGAAAAGGTTATGATTTGACACCAAGATCATTCCAATAGGACAACTCTATTGGATTTTATTTTGTGAAATGCAATATTACTGTATATTTGATTGCGGCCATCTTGAAAAAAGGCCGCCATCTTTTTTTTTTTTTTTTTCTGGCACAATGGTTTTATCAAAAGAGCAACCCCTAAGGAATATGTGTGCCAATTTTGGTGCTTGTAGCCACAACTGAACGATTATTCCTGTTATTTCTCTAACTGAGTCTGTGTTGGATGGAGAGGAGGATCGTGTAATGGAGGAGGATTTGTTTAAACTTGCTGCAAAGAGGAAAACACCAGAATCCGCCGTTGACAGTGAAAATGTGAACAAAATGTCTAAAAAAGACATTGAGTTAGAGGAAAACACACAGGACACACTCAGTCTCTCTTTCGTTCGCAATAGTTCGCTTTCGGGAAATGTGTTTACCGCCAAAGAAGAAAAGTGGGGGGGCAAAGTGACTGAAGTCAGCGGGCACTGCCCCCTGGTGGCCGCCCATGGCGCCGACACTGGACGGAGGTCCAGTATCCTACGTAGACCCATGAGTTTTTTCGTGCATTTTGCGTGCGTGCCTGTGTTTTTTTGTGCGAGCGGGCGTGCGTTTTTTCGTGCGCTTGTTCTTTCGTGGGTTTTTGACATTTCCACTTTTTTCTCAAAATTTCACCTTTTTCTCAAAATTTCGAATTGTTCATCAAAATTTCAACTGTTTCTCAAAATTTCAACTTTTTCATTAAAATGTAACTTTTTTCTCGACTTTTTTCATCAAAATTTCAACTTTTTCATTAAAATTTAACTTCTCGACTTTTTTCTCAAAATTTCAACTTTTTCATCAAAATTTCAACTTTGGGGGGGCTAGGGGGGTCCTGGTCCAGGTTCTGGTCCAGGTCCAAGTTCTGGTCCAGGTTCTGGTTCCTGGTCCAGGTTCTGGTCCAGGTCCAGGTCCAGGTTCTGGTCCAGGTCCAGGTTCTGGTCCAGGTCCCGGTCCAGGTCCAGGTTCTGGTCCAGGTTCTGGTTCTGGTCCAGGTCCAGGTTCTGGTTCTGGTCCAGGTTCTGGTTCTGGTCCACGTCCAGGTTCTGGTCGAGGTCCTGGTCCAGGTCCAGGTTCTGCTTCTGGTCCAGGTTCTGGTTCCTGGTCCAGGTCCAGGTCCAGGTCCGGGTTCTGCTTCTGGTCCAGGTTCTGGTTCCTGGTCCAGGTCCAGGTCCAGGTCCGGGTTCTAACGGTCCTCTCCCCCATCCCCAGATGTTTGAGCAGAACCTCCAGGTGGCGGCCCAGATTGACGGGGATTTCAGGGAGCAGGTTCTGAAGCTCTGCCTGAGACAGATGACGTCCTTCCTGGTCAGGTACTTCCTGTTTCCTCTTCCACTTCCTGTTTCACTTCCTGTTTCCTGTTCCACTTCCTGTTTCCTCTTCCACTTCCTGTTCCACTTCCTTCCTGGTAAGGTACGTCCTGTTTTCTCTTCCACTTCCTGTTCCACTTCCTTCCTGGTCAGGTACTTCCTGTTTCCTGTTCCACTTCCTGTTCCACTTCCTGTTCCACCGTGTTCTCAACTGTCCCTCTACTACCGTATGTTGACGACCATACGGCGCCGTGTGGCGCCAGTTTTGTGTAATTTCTGTATTTAAAAAAGGCCAACCCTCCCCGCCCTCCGGGCAGGCCCACCTCCCCGCCCCACCGGGCAGGCCCACCTCCCCGCCCTCCGGGCAGGCCCACCTCCCCGCCCTCCGGGCAGGCCCACCTCCCCGCCCCACCGGGCAGGCCCACCTCCCCGCCCTCCGGGCAGGCCCACCTCCCCTCCCCCGGGGCAGGCCCACCTCCCCGCCCTCCGGGCAGGCCCACCTCCCCGCCCTCCGGGCAGGCCCACCTCCCCGCCCCACCGGGCAGGCCCACCTCCCCGCCCTCCGGGCAGGCCCACCTCCCCTCCCCGCCCTCCGGGCAGGCCCACCTCGCCTCCCCGCCCTCCGGGGCAGGCCCACCTCCCCTCCCCGCCCTCCGGGCAGGCCCACCTCCCCGCCCCACCGGGCAGGGTAATAATCCCTAATCCTGGAGTAATAATCCCTAATCCAGGGGTAATAATCCTAATCCAGGGGTAATAATCCTAATCCAGGGGTAATAATCCTAATCCAGGGGTAATAATCCTAATCCAGGGGTAATAATCCCTAATACAGGGTAATAATCCCTAATACAGGGTAATAATCCCTAATCCTGGAGTAATAATCCTAATCCAGGGGTAATAATCCCTAATACAGGGTAATAATCCCTAATACAGGGTAATAATCCCTAATACAGGATAATAATCCCTAATCCAGGGGTAATAATCCTAATCCAGGGGTAATAATCCCTAATACAGGGTAATAATCCTAATCCAGGGGTAATAATCCTAATCCAGGGGTAATAATCCCTAATACAGGATAATAATCCCTAATCCAGGGGTAATAATCCTAATCCAGGGGTAATAATCCCTAATACAGGGTAATAATCCTAATCCAGGGGTAATAATCCTAATCCAGGGGTAATAATCCCTAATACAGGGTAATAATCCCTAATACAGGGTAATAATCCCTAATCCTGGAGTAATAATCCTAATCCAGGGGTAATAATCCCTAATACAGGGTAATAATCCCTAATACAGGGTAATAATCCCTAATACAGGGTAATAATCCCTAATCCAGGGGTAATAATCCTAATCCAGGGGTAATAATCCTAATCCAGGGGTAATAATCCTAATCCAGGGGTAATAATCCTAATCCAGGGGTAATAATCCTAATCCAGGGGTAATAATCCTAATCCAGGGGTAATAATCCCTAATACAGGGTAATAATCCTAATCCAGGGGTAATAATCCTAATCCAGGGGTAATAATCCTAATCCAGGGGTAATAATCCTAATCCAGGGGTAATAATCCCTAATCCAGGGTAATAATCCTAATCCAGGGGTAATAATCCTAATCCAGGGGTAATAATCCTAATCCAGGGGTAATAATCCCTAATCCAGGGTAATAATCCTAATCCAGGGGTAATAATCCTAATCCAGGGGTAATAATCCCTAATACAGGGTAATAATCCCTAATACAGGGTAATAATCCCTAATCCTGGAGTAATAATCCTAATCCAGGGGTAATAATCCCTAATACAGGGTAATAATCCCTAATACAGGGTAATAATCCCTAATACAGGGTAATAATCCTAATCCAGGGGTAATAATCCTAATCCAGGGGTAATAATCCTAATCCAGGGGTAATAATCCTAATCCAGGGGTAATAATCCTAATCCAGGGGTAATAATCCCTAATACAGGGTAATAATCCCTAATCCTGGAGTAATAATCCCTAATCCAGGGGTAATAATCCTAATCCAGGGGTAATAATCCCTAATACAGGGTAATAATCCTAATCCAGGGGTAATAATCCTAATCCAGGGGTAATAATCCCTAATACAGGGTAATAATCCTAATCCAGGGGTAATAATCCTAATCCAGGGTAAACTAATCCTAATCTCGTCTCCAGGTACCGGGAGGAGGCGGTCTCCTACAAGGACGACCACCTGAGGGACAGACAGATGCCTCCGTGTTACGTCCAGTACATGATCGCCATCATCAACAACTGCCAGACCTTCAAGTAAGTCACACCTCCTTATTCATCCCCTCATCCCCTCATCCCTCCATCATCAACTGCCAGACCTTCAAGTAAGACACACCTCCATCTCTCCATCATTCATTCCCTCCACTCCGCCATATCTCATCCCTCTTCCCTCCATCCTCCACCCAGCCCCCGGGTCTCCACTCAGCAGCGCCGGTTTCCCCCAGTGTCCAGCCGCGGTACTGCAACAGAAAACCCCATGGGGCCCAGAAAGCTTTTTTCCCATAGACCTCCATAGTAAAAGATCGTCCTCTAAAACTGTTCACAGGAACCTCCAGCTGGAATCCCCGGCAATTACTAATCTTTGTATTCTATATTTTTAAGTCATGGACTTTATATCCGTCAAAAATGTTTTATAACGGCCAGAAAAGTAAAAGAAAAGTCTCTTTCTGGGCGTGACGTCACGGCTGACGTCACAGCCGTGTCCGTGCATTCCACGGATGTTTATATTAATATATATTATATCATTATATTATATTAATACATTAATAATATATGTAATACTATACATGTAATAATATACATGAATTAATATATCATATTAATACATATTATATAATTATATTATATTAATACATTAATAATATATGTAATAATATACATGTAATAATATACATGAATTAATATATCATATTAATACATATTATATAATTATATTATATTAATACATTAATAATATATGGAATACTATACATGTAATAATATACATTAATTAATATATTATATTGTGGTGGACACTAGGTGGAGTTCTCACCTCAGAATGGACACTGGGCGTGGTGATGGGAGGAGTTACAGGGGTATATAAGGAAGTGCTGTTACAGGTGTGTTGTTTGATTGTTTGGAAGTAAAGTTCACAGAGACTCCCATATTCTGCCTGCTCGTCTCATTTTACTCACTTCCACAGTGGTGACCCTGATGTTTTTGAGTTAGATCATGATAAACGCAGACGCCGTTCCTGTTGCTGCTCCTGTCGTTGCTCCTGCAGTATATGCAGCAACAATCAAATTACCTGAGTTTTGGCAACATGATCCGGCCCCGTGGTTTCAACACATTGAGGCGCAGTTTCATCTCCGCGGAATCACGGTGGATGACACTAAGTATTATCATGTCGTCGCCGCCTTGGATTCCTCAACTACCCGCCGCGTCATGGGTTTCCTGAGGGAGCCGCCAGCAGACGGAAAGTACATCGCTCTCAAAGCACAGCTGCTGCGTCTGTTCCAGCTGTCTGATGAGGAGCGCGCAGATCGCCTGCTGTCACTCAATGGATTGGGGGACAGTAAACCTACAGAACTGATGGACAACATGCTGGCACTGCTGGGTTCAGGTGACACCACGTTCCTCTTCACACAACTGTTCCTGCGACAACTCCCGACTCCAGTGCGCACGGCTCTGGCCACATCTCCTTTCGTGCGCACCAAGGATTTCCGTGGGTTGGCGGAGGAAGCGGACCGGATTCTACTGGCCTCCCGCCAATACGTTGCGGCTGCTGCAGTGTCGGATCCAACGGTGGCAGTTGTGGCTGATCGCAGGGAGCAGACTCGGAGAGAGGATGAGAGCGGGCTGTGCTATTATCATCGCCGTTTTGGCACCAAGGCCAAGCGCTGTGTTCCACCATGCTGTTTTGGGAACCAGGGAAACTCCAGAGCCGGCGCTCGTTAGCAGCTATGAGCACTGGCGTCATCAACAATGAGCTGCTGTTTATTGTAGACACATCTTCTGGTCGGCGCCTGCTGGTGGATTCGGGCGCGCAGAGGAGCATCCTGCCCGCTTCTGCAGCGGACACCCTGGGGAACGCACACGGACCACCGCTGGATGCGGCTAATGGGACTTCCATACGTACGTTTTGCACCAGGCATGTGACAGTGTGTTTCAATGGACACCAGTTTGGTTGGGACTTTATTGTCGCTTCTGTGTCAGTGCCTATACTGGGGGCGGATTTCTTGTGCGCACACAGACTGTTGGTGGATGTGGCAAACCGTCGGCTGATTGACTCTGTGTCCTTTGACACATACCCTTGCACACTGGGGGGGCCAGGGCCGCTTGCCCTGGCTAATATTCTCGCCATGGGGGATGTGTACCAGCGCCTCCTCGCCAGGTTCCCAGCCCTGACAGTCCCTACGTTCTCAGCCACTGTTGCCAAGCATTGTGTGGAACACTACATCCCAACCGTGGGGCCTCCTGTTTTTGCTCGGGCACGCCGCCTGGATGCTGCTAAAATGACTATAGCCAAAGAGGAGTTTTCGACAATGGTGCGGCTCGGAATTGCGCGCCGGTCAAATAGCCCCTGGGCGTCTCCTCTCCACATGGTTCCCAAGGCAGACGGGAAGTGGCGCCCGTGCGGAGATTTCCGTCGCCTAAATAGCATTACTCCGCATGACCGGTACCCTGTCCCACATATTCAGGACTTTTCCGCCCACCTGGCAGGGACCACAATTTTTTCTAAAATAGATTTGGTGCGTGGTTACCACCAGGTGCCAGTCCACCCCCCTGATATTCCCAAGACTGCTGTTATCACCCCATTTGGCCTGTTCGAATTCCTGCGGATGCCTTTTGGGCTTAAAGGCGCGGCACAGACCTTCCAGCGTCTGATGGACTCTGTGCTGCGAGGCATGTCATTCTTATTTGTCTACTTGGATGACATCCTGGTAGCCAGCAGGTCCACAGGGGAGCATCGGGAGCATCTCCGGAAGCTGTTTGAGCGCCTCAACGAGCATGGACTAATCATTAACCCAGCCAAATGTCAATTCGGCCTGCCAGCAATTGATTTCCTGGGACACCATGTCTCTCCACAGGGGGCTGTCCCGCTACCCGCCAAGGTAGAGGTCATCACTGCCTTCCCCTGTCCCCCCACCACCAAGCCTCTCCAGGAGTTCCTGGGCATGGTAAATTTTTATAATCGGTTTATATCCCATGCCGCTCACCTGATGAGGCCCCTGTATGACGCATTAAAGGGGAAAAAGGACAATGAGGACGTGGACTGGTCCCCGGAGCGGATCAGGGCATTTGAGGACTCCAAGGCCGCGCTTGCCAACGCTGCCATGCTGGCGCACCCGTCTCCTGCTGCACCGATAGCTCTCACAAGTGATGCCTCCGATTATGCAGTGGGGGCGGTGTGTGAACAGTGGGTGTCGGGCGCCTGGCAGCCTCTGGCCTTCTTCAGCAGGAAGCTTCGGGAAAACGAGAAGAAATACAGTACGTTTGACAGGGAGCTCCTGGCCCTTTTCCTTGCCATACGTCATTTCAGGTTCCTGCTGGAGGGCCGCAAGTTCACTGCGTTTGTCGACCACAAGCCCCTGATTTTTGCCATGGCCAAGACCACAGAGCCGTGGTCGGGGCGTCAGCAGCGCCAGCTTTCCGCAATATCAGAGTTCACTACGGACATTCGGCATGTGGCTGGTAAAGACAATCAGGTGGCGGACTGCCTCTCCCGGGCACACGTCAGCCCCGTGCATTTGGGCATCGATTATGCAGCCATGGCCACTGACCAGCTCACGGATCCAGACCTTCAGGCGTTCAGGACTGCTGTGACTGGACTACGACTGGAGGATGTGGCGTTCCATGACAGCGGCGCCACACTTCTCTGCGACGTCTCCACCGGCCAGCCACGCCCCATGGTTCCAACTGACTGGCGCCGCCGGGTATTTGATGCTATACACACCCTTTCACACCCGGGTGTAAGAGCGTCGGTGAAGCTGGTGGGCGCCAAATTTGTCTGGCCGGGCCTTAGGAAGGACGTCAGAGCCTGGGCGGCTTCCTGTGTCGCGTGTCAGCGGGCCAAGATACACCGCCATACCAATGCCCCCCTGGAGCCGTTTCTCGTTCCTGAAAGGCGGTTCGACCATATCCATGTCGACCTTGTGAGCCCGCTTCCGCCATCTCAGGGGTTCACGCATCTCCTCACCGTGGTGGACAGGACCACCAGGTGGTCGGAGGTTGTTCCCCTGTCATCCACAACGACTGCAGAGGTGGCTCGGGCACTAATCTCCAGCTGGGTGACCCGGTTCGGCACGCCACTGGACTTGACATCGGACCGGGGGTCTCAGTTCACTTCGGAGCTGTGGAGCATGGTGGCTGAGAGACTTGGGGTGAAACTCCACCGTACCACGGCCTATAACCCCAAGGCTAATGGGATGTGTGAGCGGTTTCATCGCTCTATGAAGGCTGCTCTCCGGGCCACTCTCACTGACAACAATTGGATCGACCGTCTGCCGTGGGTCATGTTGGGACTGCGTTCTGCCCCGAAGGAAGACTTGCAGGCCTCTTCAGCAGAGCTCGTCTTTGGCCAGCCGCTGCGGGTCCCTGGGGAGTTCCTGCCAGGTTCCTCCGCTCCTTGGCCTCATACAGCTCACCGGTCTTCCTTCCCGGACTCAGCAGGTGCCTTTGCACCAGTTCCCACACATCACTGCTTGCCCCAGTCTTACATCCCGAAGGACCTCATGGCTGCCAGTTATGTGTTCATCCGGCATGATGCCCACCGTTCTCCACTGCAGGCTCCCTACGATGGGCCTTTCCGCGTCCTGGAGACAGGCCCCAAGAGTTTTGTGGTGGACATGGGGGGGAATAAGGAGCAGGTTTCGGTCGACCGTCTCAAGCCTGCTCATGTGGTCCCAGACGAGCCAGTGGAGCTGGTTCGGCCCCCACGTCGCGGCCGACCACCCAAGTCTGCCACCATCCCTGGCTCTCCATCCGTGGAGACCCCTACCTTGCCACGTCGTCGGCGGGGACGTCCCCCTGCCCCGACCCAGGCCCCTTCCAAGTTGCCTTTGGCTGAGAAATATAGTCGGTTTGGCCGAGTGGTCAGACCTCCTAAAAGAGACTATTGACAATGGGTGTAGTATTGGTTGGCGGGTTGGTTGTACTGTACGTAATGTCAATTCTGAGTGTTCAGGGGGGGCCTGTGTGGTGGACACTAGGTGGAGTTCTCACCTCAGAATGGACACTGGGCGTGGTGATGGGAGGAGTTACAGGGGTATATAAGGAAGTGCTGTTACAGGTGTGTTGATTGATTGTTTGGAAGTAAAGTTCACAGAGACTCCCATATTCTGCCTGCTCGTCTCATTTTACTCACTTCCACAATATTAATATATATTATGTAATTATATTATATTAATACATTAATAATATATGTAATACATGTAATAATATACATTAATTAATATATTAATATATATTATGTAATTATATTATATTAATACATTAATAATATATGTAATACTATACATGTAATAATATACATTAATTCATATATTATATTAATACATATTATATTAACATTCGCGTCATTGCCCCGGGGCATGATGGGAGGCCCCAGAGCATCATGGGAGGTGACTCAACTGCGCATGCTCTATGGGCCCGTGTAGGTGGAAGTAAACCAGGAAGTCAGAATTTCTTTCAGCGTATGAGCTGGCTGAGCAGACTCCATTGAAATGAATGGGCGGCCATTTTCAATGTCCCATCCAGTTTTTATTAATACATCCATCCCCCCCATCTTCACCCCTCCATCCTCATCCCTCCATCCTCTCTTATAATGTCAGATCAGGGAGGAAATGGGAGTTCAGTTAGGGGCTGGATTTGGACGTGTCCTGGGGTCGGATGTGATCTGTGGTTGGACGTAGGGCTGGGCGATTTTGGACAAAAATAAAATCCAGATTTTTTTGGTAAAACTACAAAAGACAATGGAATAAATTGTTTCAAATATTTTATCTTTATTTTTAAAGTAAAATAGCAAACACATTTCCCTATTGGGAATGAAGTGCAATTGAAAGATCCTGTAAATCCTCCTTGAGTTTAGTAAAGTGACAACATTTACCATTTTCTTGACTAGACGAGCTCCGTCTGTAATGCAGCTGCAAAAATGGAAAATCCATTTTCCGATTTCCTTTTTTTAACATCGATTGTGATTAATAAAACCGATTTAGATTTCAAATCGATTAATCGCGCAGCCCTAGTTGGACGTGTCCTGATTCTGGTCCCTGTCCCCGGTCTCACGTCCCCGGTCTCTTGTCCCCCCTCATGTCCCCGGTCTCATGTCCCCGGTCTCATGTCCCCGGTCTCTTGTCCCCCCTCATGTCCCCGGTCTCATGTCCCCGGTCTCACGTCCCCGGTCTCTTGTCCCCCCTGTCCCAGGGAGTCGGTGAACAGCCTGAAGAGGAAGTACTCCCGCTTCTCTGAGCCCAGGTCTTGTCCCTGGTCTCACGTCCCCCCTCTTGTCCCTGGTCTCCTGTCCCCCCTCATGTCCCCGGTCTAACGTCCCCCTCTGTCCCCCCCTGTCTCCAGGGAGTCGGTGAACAGCCTGAAGAGGAAGTACTCCCAGTTCTCTGAGCCCAGGTCTTGTCCCTGGTCTCACGTCCCCCCTCATGTCCCCCCTCACGTCCCTGGTCTCCTGTCCCCCCTCATGTCCCCGGTCTCACGTCCCCCCTCATGTCCCCCCTCATGTCCCCGGTCTCACGTCCCCGGTCTCTTGTCCCCCCTGTCCCCCTCTGTCTCCAGGGAGTCGGTGAACAGCCTGAAGAGGAAGTACTCCCGCTTCTCTGAGCCCAGTGAGACGGACGCCGCCATCGAGAGGACGCTCAACGACGTGGCCAAGGACGGATGTCAGTTCCTGCTGGACGAGGTCTTCCTGGACCTGGAGGTAGGAACCAGAACCTGGACCTGGACCTGGACCTGGTCCAGAACCAGGACCAGAACCAGGACCAGACTAGACCAGACTAGACTAGACCAGACTAAACTAGACCAGGGAGGGATGTCAGTTCCTGCTGGACGAGGTCTTCCTGGACCTGGAGGTAGGACCTGGACCTGGACCTGGACCAGGACTAGGTCCAGAACTAGAACCAGAACTAGAACTAGAACAAGGACCAGACCAGACTAGACCAGAGCAAACTAACCCTGGACCAAGGACGGATGTCAGTTCCTGCTGGACGAGGTCTTCCTGGACCTGGAGGTAGGAACCTGGACCTGGACCTGGACCAGACCAGACTAGACTAGACTATGACCTGCAGTAGGACTGGGTGATATGGACAAAAAGTCATATCTCCATATTTTCTAGCTGAATGTTGATACTCGATATATATCCATATTTTTTCTGTGCCATAATTGGGGTTTCCCCCAAAGCATTATAGCATAGCATCTCTGTTAGCATCTCTGTTAGCTTCTCTGTTAGCTTCTCTGTTAGCATCTCTGTTAGCATCTCTGTTAGCATCCAGGGAGTACGAGCCCTGGCATAACATACATGAAATACTCTGATGACACTCTTATTGTGGACACTACCAACTCAGAGGGTCAGCTGCAGGCTGAGATGAACATTTTTACAGAGTGGTGCAGGCAGAACTGTCTGGACCTCAACATTACTAAAACTAAGGAACTGGTTGTTGACTTTCGGAGAGGTCCATCCAGCATCCCCACTCTGTCTGTCAACAATCAGCCTATAGAGGGTTGACTCATATAGGTATTTGGGGACAGTAATCGACCACAAGCTCAACTTCCAACCTAACACTGAATCCATTTTCTCAAAGTGCCAGCAACGCCTCTTTTTTCTTAGAAAACTCCATAAACTTCAAATCCACCAATCAGTCCTGACAGCATTTTACAAGTGTTTCATTGAATCAGTTTTAACTTTCAACATAACAGCTTGGTTCGGATCTTGCCGGTGACGATGATGTAATAATTGATGACCAGCATTGTTGTGGTTCTAAAACTCTACAAACGTTCCTCTGAGTCTTAAATTATTTTATAAAATCCAGCCGATAACGAGTGGTGCTAACGAGTGTGTGTAATCACCAGCACCACCTGAGTGAGCTGCTAACCAGGAAGTGGCTAACGAGTGGTGCTAACGAGTGGTGCTAACGAGTGTGTGTAATCACCAGCACCACCTGAGCGAGCTGCTAACCAGGAAGTGGCTAACGAGTGGTGCTAACGAGTGTGTGTAATCACCAGCACCACCTGAGCGAGCTGCTAACCAGGAAGTGGCTAACGGGCTCTCACGCCGTCGACACCATCTGCGTGACGGTGGAGGATTATTTCAACGACTTCAACAAGATCAAGAAACCCTTTAATCAGGTGAGTTTAGTCTGGGTCTGGCCCGCCCCTTCTGCTCTGGCCCCGCCCCTTCTGCTATAACCCCACCCCCTCGGCTATAACCCCGCCCCCTTGACTCTGGGCTGTTAGCAGGAGCTAACGGACGAGGATCTGTGCCGTACAGCGCTGGAATATAGACGTTTCTTTCTTTCTTTCTTTCTTTCTTTCTTTCTTTCTTTCTTTCTTTCTTTCTTTCTTTCTTTCTTTCTTTCTTTCTTTCTTTCTTTCTTTCTTTCTTTCTTTCTTTCTTTCTTTCTTTCTTTCTTTCTTTCTTTCTTTCTTTCTTTCTTTCTTTCTTTCTTTCTTTCTTTCATCCTTCCTGTCTGTCTCTTTCTCTCTCTCTCTTGGGTCCAGGTCCAGGTCCTGGTCCAGGTCTAACCCCGCCCCCCCTCTCTTTAGGACCTGACAGATGAGGCGTTGCGGCGCGTGGTGCTGGAGTACCTGAAGGCCGTCATGCAGAAACGCGTTGGTCTGGTTTAGGTTTAGGTCCTGGACCAGGTTAGGGGGTCCTGGTCCTAGTCCTGGTCTAACCCGTACCCCCTCTCTTTAGGACCTGACAGACGAGGCCCTACGGCGCGTGGTGCTGGAGTACCTGAAGGCCGTCATGCAGAAACGCGTTTCCTTCAGGAACGGAGAGGAGAGGAAGGACGGAGCCGAGCGGATGATCAAGGAGGCCGAGCAGCTCAACTTCCTGTTCAGGAGGCTAGCCGCGGTGAGTGCTAATGCTAATGCTGCTACTAGCAGCTCAACTTCCTGTTCAGGAGGCTAGCCGCGGTGAGTGCTAATGCTAATGCTGCTACTAGCAGCTCAACTTCCTGTTCAGGAGGCTAGCCGCGGTGAGTGCTAATGCTAATGCTGCTACTAGCAGCTCAACTTCCTGTTCAGGAGGCTAGCCGTGGTGAGTGCTAATGCTAACGC
Source organism: Cololabis saira (assembly GCF_033807715.1). NCBI lineage: Eukaryota > Metazoa > Chordata > Actinopteri > Beloniformes > Belonidae > Cololabis > Cololabis saira. The sequence continues at coordinate 1,165,161 of NC_084596.1, read as the reverse complement.
AGCTACTAGCAGCTCAACTTCCTGTTCAGGAGGCTAGCCGCGGTGAGTGCTAATGCTAATGCTGCTACTAGCAGCTCAACTTCCTGTTCAGGAGGCTAGCCGCGGTGAGTGCTAATGCTAATGCTGCTACTAGCAGCTCAACTTCCTGTTCAGGAGGCTAGCCGCGGTGAGTGCTAATAATGCTACTAGCAGCTCAACTTCCTGTTCAGGAGGCTAGCCGTGGTGAGTGCTAATGCTAATGCTGCTACTAGCAGATCAACTTCCTGTTCAGGAGGCTAGCCGCGGTGAGTGCTAATGCTGCTACTAGCAGCTCAACTTCCTGTTCAGGAGGCTAGCCGCGGTGAGTGCTAATGCTAATGCTGCTACTAGCAGCTCAACTTCCTGTTCAGGAGGCTAGCCGCGGTGAGTGCTAATGCTAATGCTGCTACTAGCAGCTCAACTTCCTGTTCAGGAGGCTAGCCGCGGTGAGTGCTAATGCTAATGCTGCTACTAGCAGCTCAACTTCCTGTTCAGGAGGCTAGCCGCGGTGAGTGCTAATGCTAATGCTGCTACTAGCAGCTCAACTTCCTGTTCAGGAGGCTAGCCGCGGTGAGTGCTAATCTAATGCTGCTACTAGTAGCTCAACTTCCTGTTCAGGAGGCTAGCCGTGGTGAGTGCTAATGCTAATGCTGCTACTAGCAGCTCAACTTCCTGTTCAGGAGGCTAGCCGCGGTGAGTGCTAATGCTAATGCTGCTACTAGCAGCTCAACTTCCTGTTCAGGAGGCTAGCCGCGGTGAGTGCTAATGCTAATGCTGCTACTAGCAGCTCAACTTCCTGTTCAGGAGGCTAGCCGCGGTGAGGGCTAATGCTAATGCTGCTACTAGCAGCTCAACTTCCTGTTCAGGAGGCTAGCTGCGGTGAGTGCTAATGCTAATGCTGCTACTAGCAGCTCAACTTCCTGTTCAGGAGGCTAGCCGCGGTGAGTGCTAATCTAATGCTGCTACTAGTAGCTCAACTTCCTGTTCAGGAGGCTAGCCGCGGTGAGTGCTAATGCTAATGCTGCTACTAGCAGATCAACTTCCTGTTCAGGAGGCTAGCTGCGGTGAGTGCTAATGCTGCTACTAGCAGCTCAACTTCCTGTTCAGGAGGCTAGCCGCGGTGAGTGCTAATGCTAATGCTGCTACTAGCAGCTCAACTTCCTGTTCAGGAGGCTAGCCGCGGTGAGTGCTAATGCTAATGCTGCTACTAGCAGCTCAACTTCCTGTTCAGGAGGCTAGCCGCGGTGAGTGCTAATGCTAATGCTGCTACTAGCAGCTCAACTTCCTGTTCAGGAGGCTAGCCGCGGTGAGTGCTAATGCTAATGCTGCTACTAGCAGCTCAACTTCCTGTTCAGGAGGCTAGCCGCGGTGAGTGCTAATGCTAATGCTGCTACTAGCAGCTCAACTTCCTGTTCAGGAGGCTAGCCGCGGTGAGTGCTAATGCTAATGCTGCTACTAGCAGCTCAACTTCCTGTTCAGGAGGCTAGCCGCGGTGAGTGCTAATGCTAATGCTGCTACTAGCAGCTCAACTTCCTGTTCAGGAGGCTAGCTGCGGTGAGTGCTAATGCTAATGCTGCTACTAGCAGCTCAACTTCCTGTTCAGGAGGCTAGCCGCGGTGAGTGCTAATGCTAATGCTGCTACTAGCAGCTCAACTTCCTGTTCAGGAGGCTAGCCGCGGTGAGTGCTAATGCTAATGCTGCTACTAGCAGCTCAACTTCCTGTTCAGGAGGCTAGCCGCGGTGAGTGCTAATGCTAATGCTGCTACTAGCAGCTCAACTTCCTGTTCAGGAGGCTAGCCGCGGTGAGTGCTAATGCTAATGCTGCTACTAGCAGCTCAACTTCCTGTTCAGGAGACTAGCCGCGGTGAGTGCTAATGCTAATGCTACTACTGTCATTTAGCAGACACATGAAGCTCTGATTGGTTGGTCTGATGATGACATCACTGTTCTCTGATTGGTTGGTCTGATGATGACATCACTGATCTCTGATTGGTTGGTCTGATGATGACATCACTGATCTCTGATTGGTTGGTCTGGTGATGACATCACTGATCTCTGATTGGTTGGTCTGATGATGACATCACTGATCTCTGATTGGTTGGTCTGATGATGACATCACTGATCTCTGATTGGTCCAGGGCGAGGACACGGACCGTCTCTGTGGAGCCATCGCCGCCATCGCTGAGGTTTTCAAGCTAACGGACCCCACGCTGCTGTTCCTGGAGGTGTCGACGCTGGTGTCCAAGTACCCCGACATCAGGTGAGGGGGGTGGGGGGCACCCTGGGGTGGGGGGGGGGGGGCACCCTGGGGTGGGGGGGGCAGCACGCTGGGGTCCAAGTACCCCGACATCAGGTGAGGGGGGGGGGCACCCTGGGGTGGGGGGGGCAGCACGCTGGTGTCCAAGTACCCCGACATCAGGTGAGGGGGTGTGAGAGTTAGGGTCATTTTCCAGGTAAAGTATATGAAGTCTGTACTGACTGAGTCATGTGACCAGTTTGGCTCGGTCCAATCAGTCAACAGCTGAACTCTGGTTGCTAGGGGCAACAAGAACCTCGACATGAGGAATGTTCCGGGTTCGCTTTTGCTTGTGAAAGTTCTCAAATAACTCAGATTTGTGAGAAAACAGTAGCTCCTAGCAGAAAAATAAAGACATCGTGAGAGACACAGAACCCGGCAGATTCTGACAATCTTAATTTTATTCAGATATTCCTTAAAATGTGTTAGTAACGGCAGTTCAAAAACAAAGTGAGATTTTTTTTGAAGAAAACGTTTTATTATATTGCAGTGAATGGGGACTGAGGCAGGAATTGGCGGCGCTCTACCTTCCTCCGTTTAAATTTGGTGCATACCCCGCCTGTCAAAGTCACATTTTATGAATCACAACATCTATGTCTACATTCTGACCAAAAATTATCTCTCTACCTTTTACGGTTTGGCCGTGAGCTCGAGTTACAAATAAAAATGAAGGTCAATTTTTTACTGTCATCACACTATTAAAAAAATCCCCCTCCCGTCCACAGGGAGGAGCACGTGCAGGGAGGAGCACGTCCAGGGAGGGGAGGCAGGGCCCTCAGGGGTCTGACCCTGGGGGGGTGTGGTGTGTAATTCCAGGTGTAGTTCCAGGTGTAATCCCCCTCCCGTCCACAGGGAGGGGCAGGTCCAGGGAGGGGGGGTGTGGCCCTCAGGGGTCTGACCCTGGGGGGGCGTGGTGTGTAATTCCAGGTGTAATCCCCCTCCCGTCCACAGGGAGGAGCAGGTCCAGGGTGGGGGGGTGTGGTGTGTAATTCCAGGTGTAATTCCAGGTGTAATTCCAGGTGTAATTCCCCTCCCGTCCACAGGGAGGAGCACGTGCAGGCGCTGCTAGCCGTGCGCGGCGACGCTAGCAGGGAGATGCGTCAGATGATCATCGGGACGCTGAGCGAGAACAAGCCGCCCGTCTCCGGAGGGAACCCGCCCGTCTTCAGGGACATCGCCGTGCCCACCATCACCATGACGACCATGACCACCATGACCTCCATGGCAACGGCCAAGCTGCTCAAATGAGCCCACCGTCGCCGTGACGACCGTCACCATGACGACGGCCAAGCTGCTCAAATGAGCCGCAGTTTATTCAACGAAACAATAAAAGTTCCTACAATGAGTCGTTTTTCCTCCTCGTCTCTTTTAGTCTGAAGAATTTTCGATTTTATTTTTTTAATTCAATTCAATTTGATTGTATTTGTATAGCGTCTAGTACAACATATGTTGTCTCTGGGATCTTTGCAGAACTTTCTCCTGTTTCTTTATTCAGTAGTTGAGGCTGAAACAGCTGAACTGAGTCTCCCCCTGCTGGCCGCTGGTGGAACTGCAACACAAGAGTTTCAGGTCTTTACTCTTTATTTCATTTCTTAAAGGAGCATGAGGCTCCTTTAAGAAATGAGACTCTCTAGCGCCACCCTTCACCACGACGGCCATCGGGGGTACTGCAGCCAACAGTGAAGCCGGCACGGGAGAACGGGGAGAACGTGCATGCAGCGTCATGTGACGTCACATCCACAGGACAGCGCGGGAAATTCGGGACCGAATTGCAGCACATTTTGCAGCAACAGCCTGTTCAAGGCAAAGGAGAGATACACTAGAGGGCTCATTCTTTTGGGTTTGGAACGCTTCATCTGACATTATTACTAGAAAACTTCAAACGTATACGGATGTTTTTCATAAATCCTGCCTCAATCCGGCCTCATGCAAGTCCATAAACATCAGAAAAATGGATTGGTGTCCAAATACTAACGTCCATGTCTGGTTCTTGTGGAAACTACGGCTCACAAAAAGTTATATCATCGTTTTGAGGAGAATCTCATAAATCTGTGTTGCCAGGTTGGGCGACTTTCAGCCCAATTGGACTGAAAAATCTAGACTCGGGCGACTTTTCCTGGTTTTTACTAAATATTTAGGAGAAATTATTCACAAAAAAGTTTAAATTTATTCCACATTTAATAATTGACAGTTTGATAGAGAATGTCTGATTCCGGCTCGTTTTCAGCAGGTTTTATGTCGCGTTTTGGCTGGAAATTGTCAGATCTGGCAACCTCGACCTGAAAATAGTTTGAAAAGGTTTGATTCAACGAAACAATAAAAGTTCCAACAACGAGTCGTTTTCCTCCTCGTTTCTGTTTTAGTCTGAAGAACTTTATAATCTTTATTTAACCAGTACTTTCTAATGTTTATTTAATCAGTATCACTGATACAAATATTGTGCTTGATTTACTTGAAATAATTAAACTTTTTGCATGAGATTATTATGTAGATCAAGAAAGACTAGTCTTTGTTTAAACTACTTCATTTTATGTATGTAAATAATACATTTTACAAGTACAGTCAACTTAATTGTGTTAAGTTTACTTTATTCATCAAAATTACATTGACTTTAAAAAGAAAAGAAAAGAAAAAAGGAGAAATAAAATACAATTTAAAAAAAAAGGAAAAAATAAGAAAAAAGGAAAAATAAATAAATAAATTAAGTTGACTTTACTTGCAAATAAATTTTGTACAAACTAAAACTTAAGTAGTTTATACAAAGACTAGTTTTTCTTGATCTAAATAAAAATCTCATGTGAAAAAGTCGCCTTAATGTTTTTAAAGAAGATCAAGATAATTTTTACTGTGGTTTTTCTACTTAAACAAATAAAACATGTTTCATCTAAATGTTGGTCAATCTGAACAATAGATTAAACTGTTAAAGTAAATGTGTAGTTTGTAAATGTAAAGATTACAATAGATGAAACTGTTAAAGGAAAAGTAAAGATGTAGTTTGTAAATGTAAAGATTACAATAGATTAAAACTGTTAAAGGAAAAGTGAATATGTAGTTTGTAAATGTAAAGATTACTGGGATTAATTACAGAAAAACTGCTGGTTCAGGAAAAAATGTCTTGTTTTTTGAACAAATTCAGATTAAGTTGAAAACTAGATGTTTTCATGTAAAGCAACAAACTTCATTATTAACTGTTAATATCACAGATTTGAATATGTTTAGATTTATGTTTTCAGTTGAGGCTGAAAGTCGCCCCCTGCTGGCCGCTGGCGGAACTGCACCGGAAGAGTTTCACATCTTTATTCTTTATTTCATTCATTACAAGAAAAACAAAACAGTTCAATATAATTACAACAATCTCTTTGCTTGAATGAAAGGAACAGAAATAAGACTGAGCTGATTTTAGTCCCTTTTTCCTGAGAAATAACATTTCAATTAATGTAAAAATAAAAAAAACCCGTAAAAACAAGACGTGTTTGTTTAAACACTTTGTACAAACTCACAATTCACTAAATGTAAAAAAAATCCAGAAATTCCGTTAATAAACTAAGTTGAATGTTGGAATTAAGACGTAAATGTAAACTTGTGATTTTAATTTCTAACTATAATAAAAGCTGTAGTTGCAGTAGAAGGTTAAACTGCTGTAACGGATTATTAAAGTGGGTTTTCCTCTGATCATTGATCAGGGATCCATGATCCTGATCCATGATCGTGATCAATGATCATTGATCATTGATCAGGGATCCATGATCCTGATCCATGATCGTGATCAATGATCATTGATCATTGATCAGGGATCCATGATCGTGATCCATGATCGATGATCAGGGATCCATGATCGTGATCGATGACCGAGACTCTGATTGGAGGAATCAGCGGCTCGTTATTTATGAACTAAAACTTCTGTCGTTTATCTGACGTTTATTTGTAGAAACTCAGGTGATTTTTAATTGTATTTTTTTACTTTGTCTGCATATTTATTAATGGTTAATATATTAATAATATATTTTAATATATATCATATATATTTATTTCATTCATATATATATATATTCATTTTGTTTTTTTAATATTTTATTTATTTTTTAAATGTGTTTAAATGTTTTTTAAGGTTTTTGCACAAAAAAAGGTGAAAAGGTTGTAGATCCGCAGCTCTGGTGGGTGGAGGAGGGATGAATAATGGATGAGTGACTCATCCCTCCATCCTCTCATCCCTCCAGCCATCATCCCTCCATCCTCTCATCCTCTCATCCATTCATCCCTCCATCCTCTCATCCCTCCATCCTCTCATCCTCTCATCCCTCCATCCTCTCATCCCTCCATCCTCTCATCCCTCCATCCTCTCATCCTCCATCCTCTCATCCCTCCATCCTCTCATCCTCTCATCCTCTCATCCCTCCATCCTCTCATCCCTCCATCCTCTCATCCCTCCATCCTCTCATCCCACCATCCTCTCATCCTCTCATCCTCCATCCTCTCATCCTCTCATCCTCACATCCCTCCATCCTCTCATCCTCCATCCTCTCATCCTCCATCCTCTCATCCTCTCATCCCTCCATCCTCTCATCCTCTCATCCCTCCATCCTCTCATCCCTCCATCCTCTCATCCTCTCATCCCTCCATCCTCTCATCCTCTCATCCCTCCATCCTCTCATCCCTCCATCCTCTCATCCCTCCATCCTCTCATCCCTCCATCCTCTCATCCCTCCATCCTCTCATCCTCTCATCCTCTCATCCCTCCATCCTCTCATCCTCTCATCCTCTCATCCCTCCATCCTCTCATCCTCTCATCCTTTCATCCTCTCATCCTCTCATCCCTCCATCCTCTCATCCTCTCATCCTCTCATCCTGTCATCCTCTCATCCTCTCATCCTCTCATCCTGTCATCCTCTCATCCCTCCATCCTCTCATCCTCTCATCCTTTCATCCTCTCATCCTCTCATCCCTCCATCCTCTCATCCTCTCATCCTCCATCCTCTCATCCTCTCATCCCTCCATCCTCTCATCCTCTCATCCCTCCATCCTCTCATCCTCTCATCCTGTCATCCTCTCATCCCTCCATCCTCTCATCCCTCCATCCTCTCATCCCTCCATCCTCTCATCCTCTCATCCTCTCATCCTCTCATCCCTCCATCCTCTCATCCTCTCATCCTCTCATCCCTCCATCCTCTCAACCCTCCATCCTCTCATCCCTCCATCCTGTCATCCTCTCATCCTCTCATCCCTCCATCCTCTCATCCTCTCATCCTCTCATCCTCTCATCCCTCCATCCTCTCATCCTCTCACCCTCTCATCCTCTCATCCCTCCATCCTCTCATCCTCTCATCCTCTCATCCTCTCATCCTCTCATCCTCTCATCCTCTCATCCTCTCATCCCTCCATCCTCTCATCCTCTCATCCCTCCATCCTCTCATCCTCTCATCCTCTCATCCCTCCATCCTCTCATCCTCTCATCCCTCCATCCTGTCATCCTCTCATCCTCTCATCCTCTCATCCTGTCATCCTCTCATCCCTCCATCCTCTCATCCCTCCATCCTCTCATCCTCTCATCCTCTCATCCTCTCATCCTCTCATCCTCTCATCCTCTCATCCCTCCATCCTGTCATCCTCTCATCCTCTCATCCTCTCATCCTCACATCCCTCCATCCTCTCATCCTCTCACCCTCTCATCCTCTCATCCTCTCATCCTCTCATCCTGTCATCCTCTCATCCCTCCATCCTCTCACCCTCTCATCCTCTCATCCTCTCATCCTCTCATCCTCTCATCCTCTCATCCTCTCATCCCTCCATCCTCTCATCCTGTCATCCTCTCATCCCTCCATCCTCTCACCCTCTCATCCTCCTCATCCTCTCATCCTCTCATCCTCTCATCCTCTCATCCTCTCATCCCTCCATCCTCTCATCCTGTCATCCTCTCATCCCTCCATCCTCTCATCCTCTCATCCTCTCACCCTCTCATCCTCTCATCCTCTCATCCTCTCATCCTCTCATCCTCTCATCCTCTCATCCCTCCATCCTCTCATCCTGTCATCCTCTCATCCCTCCATCCTCTCATCCTCTCATCCTCTCATCCTCCATCCTCTCATCCTCTCATCCTTTCATCCTCTCATCCTCTCATCCCTCCATCCTCTCATCCCTCCATCCTCTCATCCCTCCATCCTCTCATCCTCTCATCCCTCCATCCTCTCATCCTCTCATCCTCTCATCCCTCCATCCTCTCATCCTCTCATCCCTCCATCCTCTCATCCCTCCATCCTCTCATCCCTCCATCCTCTCATCCTCCATCCCTCCATCCTCTCATCCCTCCATCCTCTCATCCTCTCATCCCTCCATCCTCTCATCCCTCCATCCTCTCATCCTCTCATCCCTCCATCCTCTCATCCTCTCATCCTCTCATCCCTCCATCCTCTCATCCTCTCATCCTCTCATCCCTCCATCCTCTCATCCTCTCATCCTCTCATCCTCTCATCCTCTCATCCTCTCATCCCTCCATCCTCTCATCCTCTCATCCCTCCATCCTCTCATCCTCTCATCCTCTCATCCCTCCATCCTCTCATCCCTCCATCCTCTCATCCTCTCATCCTCTCATCCCTCCATCCTCTCATCCTCTCATCCCTCCATCCTCTCATCCTCTCATCCCTCCATGCCTCTCATCCTCTCATCCTCTCATCCCTCCATCCTCTCATCCTCTCATCCTCTCATCCTCTCATCCTCTCATCCCTCCATCCTCTCATCCTCTCATCCCTCCATCCCTCCATCCTCTCATCCCTCCATCCTCTCATCCTCTCATCCCTCCATCCTCTCATCCTCTCATCCTCTCATCCTCTCATCCTCTCATCCCTCCATCCTCTCATCCTCTCATCCTCTCATCCCTCCATCCTCTCATCCTCTCATCCTCTCATCCTCTCATCCTCTCATCCCTCCATCCCTCATCCCTCACCCTCTCATCCTCTCATCCTCTCATCCTCTCATCCCTCCATCCTCTCATCCCTCCATCCTCTCATCCTCTCATCCTCTCATCCTCTCATCCCTCCATCCTCTCATCCTCTCATCCTCTCATCCCTCCATCCTCTCATCCCTCCATCCTCTCATCCCTCCATCCTCTCATCCTCTCCATCCTCTCATCCCTCATCTCTCATCCTCTCATCCTCTCATCCTCTCATCCTCTCATCCTCTCATCCTCTCATCCTCTCATCCCTCCATCCTCTCATCCCTCCATCCTCTCATCCTCTCATCCCTCCATCCTCTCATCCCTCCATCCTCTCATCCCTCCATCCTCTCATCCTTCATCCTCTCATCCCTCATCCTCTCATCCCTCCATCCTCTCATCCTCTCATCCCTCCATCCTCTCATCCTCTCATCCTCTCATCCTCTCATCCTCTCATCCTCTCATCCCTCCATCCTCTCATCCTCTCATCCTCTCCATCCTCTCATCCTCTCATCCTCTCATCCCTCTCATCTCTCTCATCCCTCCATCCTCTCATCCTCTCATCCCTCCATCCTCTCTCATCCTCTCATCCTCTCATCCCTCCATCCTCTCATCCTCTCATCCTCTCATCCTCTCATCCTCTCATCCTCTCATCCCTCCATCCTCTCATCCCTCCATCCTCTCATCCTCTTCATCCTCTCATCCTCATCCTCATCCTCTCTCCATCCTCTCATCCTCTCATCCTCTCATCCTATCATCCCTCCATCCTCTCATCCCTCCATCCTCTCATCCTCTCATCCCTCCATCCTCTCATCCCTCCATCCTCTCATCCCTCTCATCCCTCCATCCTC